>NW_028159548.1:0-35000 GCF_964263955.1 Coregonus lavaretus
AGATTAACGTACATTGGTGCGAAAAGTGCAAATCAATCCCAGAACAACAGCTGGAGGAAACAGGTACAAAAGTATCTATATCCACAGTAAAACGCCATAAAAAAGCCAGACTACGGTTTGCAACTGCACATGGGGACAAAGATCGTACTTTTTGGAGAAATGTTCTCTGATCTGATAAAACAAAAATAGAACTGTTTGGCCATAATGACCATCGTTATGTTTGGAGGAAAAAGGGGAATGCTTGCAAGCCGAAGAACACCATCCCAACCGTGAATCACGGGGGTGGCAGCATCATGCTGTGGGGTGCTTTGCTGCAGGAGGGACTGGTGCACTTCACAAAATAGATGGCATTATGAGGAAGGAAAATTATGTGGATATATTGAAGCAACATCTCAAGACATCAGTCAGGAAGTTAAAGCTTGGTCGCAAATGGGTCTTCCAAATGGACAATGACCCCAAGCATACTTCCAAAGTTGTGGCAAAATGGCTTAAGGACCACAAAGTCAAGGTATTGGAGTGGCCATCACAAAGCCCTGACCTCAATCCTATAGAACATTTGTGGGCAGAACTGAAAAAGCGTGTGTGAGCAAGGAGGCCTACAAACCTGACTCAGTTACACCAGCTCTGTCAGGAGGAATGGGCCAAAATTCACCCAACTTATTGTGGGAAGCTTGTGGAAGGCTACCCGAAACGTTTGACCCAAGTTAAACAATTTAAAGGCAATGCTACCAAATACTAATTGAGTGTATGTAAACTTCTGACCCACTGGGAATGTGATGAAATAAATAAAAGCTGAAACAAAATCATTCTCTCTACTATTATTCTGACATTTCACATTCTTAAAATAAAGTGGTGATCCTAACTGACCTAAGACAGAGAACTTTTACTAGGATTAAATGTCAGGAATTGTGAAAAACTGAATTTAAATGTATTTGGCTAAGGTGTATGTAAACTTCCAACTTCAACTGTATATATATATATATATATATATATATATATATATATATATATATATATATATATATATATTAGGGCCTGATGACACCAATTGCTCCGGTGACTGCGGTGCGAACAGGTCTGCGTGCTGACTAGCTCGGCACCGCCGCCACTCCCCTGACGACCAGGGATGGAACGCGCTTTGGAAATGAGGTTGCCCCGGGCCTAAAGGGCACTGCAAGCGTCAGAGACGACCACTGATCCTAGAGTAACAGCCACAGGTACTAGAGGGGCTGGCCAGAGCCCCAGAGAGGGCATATGACCTCAGCCGTGGCCCAAATGGCACCCTATTCCCTATATAGTGCACAATATAGTAGTATAATACAGTGGGGGAAAAAAGTATTTAGTCAGCCACCAATTGTGCAAGTTCTCCCACTTAAAAAGATGAGAGGCCTGTAATTTTCATCATAGGTACACGTCAACTATGACAGACAAATTGAGATTTTCTTTCTCCAGAAAATCACATTGTAGGATTTTTTATGAATTTATTTGCAAATTATGATGGAAAATAAGTATTTGGTCACCTACAAACAAGCAAGATTTCACAGACCTGTAACTTCTTCTTTAAAAGGCTCCTCTGTCCTCCACTCGTTACCTGTATTAATGGCACCTGTTTGAACTTGTTATCAGTATAAAAGACACCTGTCCACAACCTCAAACAGTCACACTCCAAACTCCACTATGGCCAAGACCAAAGAGCTGTCAAAGGACACCAGAAACAAAATTGTAGACCTGCACCAGGCTGGGAAGACTGAATCTGCAATAGGTAAGCAGCTTGGTTTGAAGAAATCAACTGTGGGAGCAATTATTAGGAAATGGAAGACATACAAGACCACTGATAATCTCCCTCGATCTGGGGCTTTTTGGTATAGAACTTTTTGGTAAAAACTCAACTCGTCGTGTTTGGAGGACAAAGAATGCTGAGTTGCATCCAAAGAACACCATACCTACTGTGAAGCATGGGGGTGGAAACATCATGCTTTGGGGCTGTTTTTCTGCAAAGGGACCAGGACGACTGATCCGTGTAAAGGAAAGAATGAATGGGGCCATGTATCGTGAGATTTTGAGTGAAAACCTCCTTCCATCAGCAAGGGCATTGAAGATGAAACGTGGCTGGGTCTTTCAGCATGACAATGATCCCAAACACACCGCCCGAGCAACGAAGGAGTGGCTTCGTAAGAAGCATTTCAAGGTCCTGGAGTGGCCTAGCCAGTCTCCAGATCTCAACCCCATAGAAAATCTTTGGAGGGAGTTGAAAGTCCGTGTTGCCCAGCGACAGCCCCAAAACATCACTGCTCTAGAGGAGATCTGCATGGAGGAATGGGCCAAAATACCAGCAACAGTGTGTGAAAACCTTGTTTGACCTGTGTCATTGCCAACAAAGGGTATATAACAAAGTATTGAGAAATTTTTGTTATTGACCAAATACTTATTTTCCACCATAATTTGCAAATAAATTCATTAAAAATCCTACAATGTGATTTTCTGGATTTTTTTTCTCATTTTGTCTGTCATAGTTGACGTGTACCTATGATGAAAATTACAGGCCTCTCTCATCTTTTTAAGTGGGAGAACTTGCACAATTGGTGGCTGACTAAATACTTTTCCCCCCCACTGTAGGTAATAGGGTGCAGCCAAATAATACAATTAAGCTGATATACACAACTAATGAGTAGAGTAGCAAGGGATAGAAGTAGGGATGGCAATGAGTAATAGAGTACTCCAACTGACGTCAAAGCTTGATCTTTAACCAGAGAAGAAAAAACAAAAAAATCAAATACTGTAAAACTATTTGGTGGAATGTGCTTTGTGGCCAAGTGAAATGTTGACATCGTTAATTTGCCTTGACTCTAGTGTTCCATATGTACCTGTACATTTGTGGGGCACAACAAAAAACAAACCAAGCCAAGCATCACACCATTCTTCTCCCTAAATTCCCTTTCCCCGCCAAGTCTCATTCACTCAATTGCGTACCGAGCGCTCCCTCCACACACGCGTGCTGAGTGCGCACACAAGCTCTCAATAGGCCTAGATAAATAAATGCCTACAAAACCCCAGAAAAAATGTGTCTTTTAAGCCCCGTTTCAAATGATCACTCTTTGAGATTAACTGTTCCAGGCTCCGTTCATCTTTCCCTTGATCCTGACTAGTCTCCCAGTCCCTGCCGCTGAAAAACACCCCCACAGCATGATGCTGCCACCACCATGCTTCACCGTAGGGATGGTGCCAGGTTTCCTCTACAAGTGACGCTTGGTATTCTTGGTTTCATCAGACCAGAGAATCTTGTTTCTCACGGTCTGAGTGTCTTTAGGTGCCTTTTGGCAAACTTCAAGCGGGATGTCATGTGCCTTTTACTGAGGAGTGGCTTCCGTCTGGCCACTCTACCATAAAGGCCTGATTGGTGGAGTGTTGCAGAGATGGTTGTCCTTATGGAAGATTCTCCCGTCTCCACAGAGGAACTCTAGAGCTCTGTCAGACTGACCATCGGCTTCTTGGTCCCCTGACCAAGGCCCTTCTCCCCCGATTGCTCAGTTTGGCCGGGCGGCCAGCTCTAGGAAGACTCTTGGTGGTTCCAAACTTCTTCCATTTAAGAATGATGAGGCCACTGTGTTCTTGGGGACCTTCAATGCTGCAGAAATGTTTTGGTAGATCTGTGCCTCGACAAAATCCTGTCTTGGAGCTCTACGGACAATTCCTTCGAACTCATGGCTTGGTTTTTGCTCTGACATGCACTGTCAACTGTGGGACCTTATATAAACAGTTGTGTGCCTTTCCAAATCATGTCCAATCAATTGAATTTACCACAGGTGGACTCCAATCAAGTTGTAGAAACAGCTGAAGGATGATCAACTGAAACAGAATGCACCTGAGTCCAATTTCAAGTCTCATAGCAAAAGGTCTGAATACTTGTGTAAATAAGGTATTTGTTTATTTTTATTATTTCTAAAAACATGTTTTCGCTTTGTCGTTATGGGGTATTTATTTTGTGTAGATTGCTGAGGATTTTTTATTTATTTAATCCATTTTAGAATAAGGCTGTATCCTAACAAAATGTGGAAAAAGTCAAGGGGTCTGAATACTTTCCGAAGGCACTGTATATAATGGAGCAATTTAGCAATAAGGATTTGTAATCGGTAATGGTTCAAATAAAATTAGGCATTGTTGCGATTTGTTGGCAAATAGATCAATGCGCACATATTTATTTCTAGTGCAGCCCTTGTATTCTAAAAATTGATTATTTATTTTTTGAGTACTCGGACAGTTACAAAAATATCAGACTGCATGGATATAGCAGAGACAACTTTAATTAGTTAGTGTAATATATCCCTCTCAGATAAATCTTTACAAAGGGCAAGAGCAGAGTGGGGAGTCAGTGTGTACTGTAGGGACTGTAGGTACTATACTGTAGGGACTGTAGGTACTATACTGTAGGTACTATACTGTAGGGACTGTAGGTACTATACTGTAGGTACTGTAGGGACTGTAGGTACTATACTGTAGGTACTATACTGTAGGTACTGTAGGGACTGTAGGTACTATACTGTAGGTACTGTAGGGACTGTAGGTACTATACTCTAGGTACTGTAGGTACTGTAGGTACTATACTGTAGGTACTGTAGGGACTGTAGGTACTATACTGTAGGTACTGTAGGTACTATACTGTAGGTACTGTAGGGACTGTAGGTACTATACTGTAGGTACTGTAGGTACTATACTGTAGGTACTGTAGGGACTGTAGGTACTATACTGTAGGTACTGTAGGTACTATACTGTAGGTACTGTAGGTACTATACTGTAGGTACTGTAGGGACTGTAGGTACTATACTGTAGGCACTATAGGGACTGTAGGTAATATACTGTAGGTACTATACTGTAGGTACTGTAGGTACTATACTGTAGGTACTGTAGGTACTATACTGTAGGTACTGTAGGGACTGTAGGTACTATACTGTAGGTACTATACTGTAGGTACTGTAGGGACTGTAGGTACTATACTGTAGGTACTGTAGGTACTATACTGTAGGTACTGTAGGTACTATACTGTAGGTACTGTAGGGACTGTAGGTACTATACTGTAGGCACTATAGGGACTGTAGGTAATATACTGTAGGTACTATACTGTAGGTACTGTAGGTACTATACTGTAGGTACTGTAGGTACTATACTGTAGGTACTGTAGGGACTGTAGGTACTATACTGTAGGCACTATAGGGACTGTAGGTACTATACTGTAGGTACTATAGGGACTGTAGGTACTATACTGTAGGTACTGTAGGTACTGTAGGTACTATACTGTAGGTACTATACTGTAGGGACTGTAGGTACTATACTGTAGGTACTATACTGTAGGGACTGTAGGTACTATACTGTAGGTACTGTAGGTACTATACTGTAGGTACTGTAGGGACTGTAGGTAATATACTGTAGGTACTATACTGTAGGTACTATACTGTAGGTACTGTAGGTAATATACTGTAGGTACTGTAGGGACTGTAGGTACTATACTGTAGGCACTATAGGGACTGTAGGGACTATACTGTAGGTACTGTAGGTACTGTAGGTACTATACTGTAGGTACTATACTGTAGGGACTGTAGGTACTATACTGTAGGGACTGTAGGTACTATACTGTAGGTACTGTAGGTACTATACTGTAGCTACTGTAGGGACTATACTGTAGGTACTATACTGTAGGTACTGTAGGTACTATACTGTAGCTACTGTAGGTACTGTACTGTAGGTACAATACTGTAGGTACTGTAGGGACTGTAGGTACTGTAGGTACTATACTGTAGTTACTGTAGGGACTGTAGGTACTATACTGTAGGGACTGTAGGTACTATACTGTAGGTACTATACTGTAGGTACTATACTGTAGGTACTGTAGGTACTATACTGTAGGGACTGTAGGTACTGTAGGGACTGTAGGTACTATACTGTAGGTACTGTAGGGACTGTAGGTACTATACTGTAGGTACTGTAGGGACTGTAGGTACTATACTGTAGGCACTATAGGGACTGTAGGTACTATACTGTAGGGACTGTAGGTACTGTACTGTAGGTACTATACTGTAGGTACTGTAGGGACTGTAGGTACTATACTGTAGGTACTGTAGGTTCTGTAGGTACTATACTGTAGGTACTATACTGTAGGGACTGTAGGTACTATACTGTAGGGACTGTAGGGACTATACTGTGGGTACTGTAGGTACTATACTGTAGGTACAATACTGTAGGTACTGTAGGGACTGTAGGTACTATACTGTATGTACTGTAGGTACTATACTGTAGTTACTGTAGGGACTGTAGGTACTATACTGTAGGGACTGTAGGTACTATACTGTAGGTACTATACTGTAGGTACTATACTGTAGGGACTGTAGGTACTGTAGGGACTGTAGGTACTATACTGTAGGTACTATACTGTAGGTACTGTAGGTCCTATACTGTAGGTACTGTAGGGACTATACTGTGGGTACTGTAGGGACTATACTGTGGGTACTGTAGGTACTGTACTGTGGGTACTGTAGGTACTGTACTGTAGGTACTGTAGGTACAATACTGTAGGTACTATACTGTAGGGACTGTAGGTACTGTAGGTACTATACTGTAGGTATTGTAGGGACTGTAGGTACTATACTGTAGGTACTATACTGTAGGTACTGTAGGGAATGTAGGTACTATACTGTAGGTACTATACTGTAGGGAATGTAGGTACTATACTGTAGGTACTATACTGTAGGTACTGTAGGTACTATACTGTAGGGACTGTAGGTACTATACTGTAGGTACTATACTGTAGGTACTGTAGGGAATGTAGGTACTATACTGTAGGTACTATACTGTAGGGAATGTAGGTACTATACTGTAGGTACTATACTGTAGGTACTGTAGGTACTATACTGTAGGGACTGTAGGTACTATACTGTAGGGACTGTAGGTACTATACTGTAGGTACTGTAGGGACTATACTGTAGGGACTGTAGGTACTATACTATAGGAACTGTAGGTACTATACTGTAGGTACTGTAGGTACTGTAGGGACTGTAGGTGAATGTTGGGATGTGGATAACTTAATTGTGGTCCAATGAAAACACACTATCTGACTTTCATATGAAATATAAGCTAATTCACTGAACAATAACATAATAATAATAAGCCATTTAGCAGACGCTTTTATCCAAAGCGACTTACAGTCATGCGTGCATACATTTTTTTGTGTACGGGTGGTCCCGGGGATCGAACCCACTACCTTGGCGTTACAAGCGCCGTGCTCTACCAGCTGAGCTACAGAGGACCACAACATGTTCTGATTTAACCAAATCCATTGTGCTATTTATCCTGATTGCTAAGCAGACACAGGAAAGAGTCCAGCATCACAACATGGGTCTCGTGGATAGACAGATCGACACAGACAGACACAGAGAGAGACAGACACAGAGAGAGCGAGAGAGCGAGAGAGAGACAGAGAGACAGAGAGAGACAGAGAGAGAGAGACAGAGAGACAGACAGAGAGAGACAGAGAGAGAGAGACAGAGAGACAGAGAGAGACAGAGAGAGAGAGACAGAGAGAGAGAGAGAGACAAAGAGAGAGAGACAAAGAGAGAGAGAGACAGAGAGAGAGAGAGAGACAGAGAGAGACAGAGAGAGACAAAGAGAGAGAGGGAGAGAGAGAGAGGGAGAGAGAGCGAGAGAAACCAAAGCTCCACATATCAAAATACACAGGGGAGGAGGGGGGGTGGGGGGGGCAGAGGGAACAAGGAGGGAGGATATCTGAAAAGTGGGTCAGAGACAGCCCAGACTGTGGCAGCTGGATATGGTAGAGTGAGTGAGGAGGCTTTGTGAAGGAGGCTCTGTAGTGTGCTGTGCTGCAGACATGAGGACAACCTCCCTACCAGAATCCTCCTCCTCCCAGAAGAGAGCCAGGAGGAGAATTTATTAGCTCCTGTCAATCACTCACTGACACTATGCCCAAGGCTCACCCACCGGGGAGGTCCAAGGAGATGTCCTCGTCCAAGCAGAGCTCAGAATGTTCTGACTGCTGTGTCAGAGAAGACACAAAGAAGAGCCGTTAACTGTCTGGAGATCTTCCAGAGCTTTAGTAAACAGCATGACATTGTTCTGCTGTGTTCAGTTGGCCTATTCACACAGACAGTCTCCGTCCCAAATGGCACACAATCACCTTCATAGTGCACTATCTTTGACCAGGGACCAATATATGGGGAACAGTGCACTATATAGGGAATAGGGTGCCATGTGGGACACAAACACAGACTGTCTTTCTAAGCCCTCACCAAGGTTGTCTTTGAATTTAATTAAAGTGAAAGCAGCAAAGCAGTGTCACAGCAGATATGTCAAGATTAAACACCCTGGCTATAAAACTAGCTGTTTTGTTAAGCCTCGGTCTCTCTGAGGATTGGAGTGTTAATGTTACTCAGTCAAAATGCTTTGTGTGTGCAAACAAAAACAGGAGTGGGAGAATAAAGTTGTGGTTCTTCTCCCATTTTTAGGATGTATTGAGCATATGTTTGTCAGGTTGTGCGTGCTTCTGTGTGAGCCAATACAGTATCAGAGACAGGGGACTGTGAGTTGGGGAGTAAATACCAGCCACATTGGGGAGTTTCAGCAAAGAGGTATTGCTCCACTCCCTACATTCGCCTCACCAGACAGACAGTAGGCAGGTTTCTGTAACTGACAGATCGATCAAAACTTAAGTCTTTGCCTCTAAGGCGCTGTAATGGGCTATGAAAACACCATTCCATTGATTGATTGGCAAACCCAGCCCCGTTAGCCTGTTAGCATCCTTCACTGTTGGAGCACAGCCCATTAGCCTGTTAGCATCCTTCACTGTTGGAGCACAGCCCTTTAGCCTGTTATCATGCAGTGGATGCAAAGCCCATTAGCCTGTTAGCATCCTCCACTGTGGGAACACAGCAAGAAGGTTCCGCTCCACACTCCCTTCACCAGAGAGGAGAGGACTTACTCAGGCTAAAATCAGCAATACTCCAGCAGGAGAGAGGCTTCACACAGCTACATGTTAAAGTTTAATTTATCATTTTTATTGCCACACTAGTCAGGGGGTAAGTGAGAAGTCTTGAGAAATATATTTGGAAATCCATATCGGGTGGTTAGCTGTTTAACTGAATAGAATCATGACTGAGTGAGTGGCTGGCTGGTGGGATCAGTGAAACAATCAGTCAGATAGAGCAACTCCCTCAATGAGAATAATACATGATAATAGCTTCAATGACAGAGTTGCTCATATCTCTGGGATGGTGCTAATGAGCAATACTGTTGTTCAAATTGGCAGGCAAAACTGAGAACCTGCAACGTAAGCTCCCTGCAGACTGAACTGTGTGTGGCTAACTCTTTGCAAAGGGAAAGGAACACTGCCGCTACCTGGCTCTCCAACCAACGTGAATTAATTGAGGAACAAACTGAAGTAGAGAAGAAATTCAACAACCCTTGGAGGACAGTGGAAGTTCATTTTATTTCTACACACAGGTACCAAATGATTTATCCCACCTTTTCTTCAACCAAACCCTGTCTTCATACAGGACATACAGAGAGTGAGCCAATGATTAGGTCCCGGAAGAGACACACAGACAGGGCTGTAGTGGAGCAGGTCGAGAGCTTCAAGTTCCTCGGTGTCCACATCACTAAGGACCTATCATGGTCCAAACACACCAACAGTCGTGAAGAGGGCACGATAATGCCTCTTCCCCATCAGGAGGCTGAAAATATTTGGCATGGGCCCTCAGATCCTCAAAAAGCTATCCAAGCTGTCATTGTGTATTTATTCCTTGTGTTACAATGTTTTCTATTATTATTTTGATTGGTTTTATTTGATTCTGCATTGTTGGGAAGGGCCCGTCAGTAAGCATTTCACTGTTAGTCAACCTACACCTGCTGTTTAAGAAGCATGTGACAATTAAAATGTTATTTGATGATTTCATTTGACAAGGCAACCTGCGGCTGCTGGAGTTTATGTTTGCATCTCAAATGGCACCCTAAACCCTATTTAGTGCACTACTTCTAAAATGGGCCCTGGTCAAAAGAAGGGCATTAAATAGGGAATAGGGTGCCATTTGGGACGCAGCCTTAGCCGGTTTATGGCAACAGCACCGCCCTCGATCGCATGGTGCTACAGAGGGTGGTGCGGACAGCCATCCAGGACCTCTATATCCGGCGGTGTGAAAGGAAGGCCCGGGAAATCGTTAAAGACTCCAGCCACCCAAGCCATAGACCGTTCTCACTGCTTCCACACGGCAATCGGTACCGGTACATCAAGTCTGGCGCCAACAGGCTCCTGAACAGTTTATAGCCCCAAGCCATAAGACTGCTAAACAGCTAAAAGAATGGCTACACAGACTGAGTTGACCCTTCTATTTTATTTTTGCACCGTCTCTATGCATACGCACAGGACACTCACTGACACTCCAACACATTTATACTTACTCTACACACGCACACACTCACATTGAACCATCATTTACACTTCTGCTACTCTGTTTATCATACATCTTGATGCCTAGTCACCTTACCCCTATACATATCTACCCCTACCACTCCAGTATCCCTATTTTTAGTGCTACATTGATATTGATTACTGCATTGTTGTGTTTGGAGCTAGCAAGAAAGGCATTTCACTGTACCTGTGCAGGTGACATTCAAACTTGAAACTTAACATTGCAGACAAAAGCTAACAGGCTCTTATCTCTCCAAGGCCACTAATATGCGGGTTTGCTGTGTGCTCCAGTGTGGATCAATGCTCTGTCAGTAGAGGCTTTGTGATGGAGGGCCTAGTGATATCCAACCTGACTGGGAGACAATGCAGGGATGTAAACAACACGTTGCCACGATAACAACAGTTAAGTTATGGAGGAGCGTGTTCAGTTGCATCGACTTAGAGAAGACATGGATATGGTATGACACAGTATATCTGAAATGCTGCAGATCCTCCTGTTTCCAAGAATTACAAAGTACTTGTGTGTAACAAAAACAACATGTTCTCTCTTTAAATTGTCCTCTCATACTGAGAACATTCTGTATGTAACGCAGGCTTTTAAAGTCCTAAACCTCACAAGACATTATGTGAAAAGTCAAGTACCATTTCATTTTCAGGACATAGCTGTAGGTAAAGCGACCCAGCTTTCAAAATCTGATTCAAGTACATCAACTATTTCCCCAGAGAAATTATTAAATTAAACTTAAGCGAGGGGAGGGGAGGAGTGCAGTACCATTTGTGTTGAGTGCAGTGCAGTTCCATTTCACAGTTGAGCTCGTTTACTGGCGTGCAGCATTGTCTTAGAACCCACACTGTAAAATAGTAAAGGGCTGGGTCAACATCGGGGAACTTATATCACTCTCCTTACTTATTGAGGTGTAACTGAGTTAGTGTGTATAGCCAGGCCGGGGCCGACAGACAGACACCACACACAAACCTGAGAAGTGGGGACTGTCCTGTAGTGTTGAGACAACACGGGTCGTCCTTACCCAGGGTCAGGAAATTCAGAGAGGACGAGCTGCTTTACAAGCATCACATACACATAATGACAAACACAGGCAGTACGTGTTTAAGGGTATGGAGACTGTACGGTTGGCGGTGTGTATGTTTTTGCGCGTCAAGGGAGCTGTTGAGGGTAAAGGTTCGATGACGTCTCCACCCGGTCTCACTGTCTTATCAAAGTGAATTGAACGTTTTGCAACTTGAATTACTTATCTGACCACCCGGCATTCACGGCCGCGCGTTCGCAGGGGTGAAAGAATATACAACACCGCAAAATTAGACATTAGGCCCGCAGGTATACATATTTATGTCCCCCGCCCGCCATCATGCAGGCTGATATCAGAGGGGTCTGTGATGTGAGCAGTGGCGGGTGCTGCTCATGCTGCTACCACTGAAAGACAAGAGATAATGAAAGAATGAGGGAGAGTGAGGCTGCATTCCAAAAGGGAATGTAAGGAATAGGATGCCATTTGGGACGCAGGCTGAGAGGCGGACGGAAGGAGGAAGGCAGAAGCCACTGAGGAGCGGTAGGTTCCATTGAATAGGCTGACCGTATGGCATTGAAACACACAATGGGACTCAGAGCGATCAGACACTTAGCCGAGATAAAGGGCGCTGCCGATGTCTGTCGCCTGGCCTTTACTGCAGGAATGGCAGGTTCGGCTCGGGACTACGGCAGAAACAAATGTCAGGGAAAATATCAGCCAGGCACTCAAAAATAATGCACTGTACTGTTCAGACTGGCAAGACAGCCAGTAGTTCGGGACTATCCCGTATGTATCAGAGGTAGACTTCAACTCAGTGTGGAGAGTCCGAGTAGACAGCGCTAGGTGGATTAGACTAGACTGTAGAGATGAGATGGTTGGGTACCAAGTTGTCATGGGGGCTGTGGGTTGGCCATGAAAGTTCCCCTTCAGTCAGTCCACTCTATGTAGCAGAGTTGTGGACTTGAGTCACATGACTTGGACTCAAGTCACAAATTTGATGACTTGAGACTCAACTTGATAGAAACAATTTTTAAAATTAGAGTCGACTTGGAGCCTCAAGACTCGACTGACTTGAGACTGAGCGACTTCAAATGATCTGGCCTGGTCTGTGGATTACTCTCCCCGCAGCATCGCCCTTGCAAAAAAAAATAAACTTGCTAGTGAAATGCACACTTGGCCCGCTGATTGGACCAGCAAAATGTCAATCAACACAGGTCGGGTGAGCTAGCGAACAGATTGCTGATTTGCTGTACAGCTATAGGATCCGGTGCAGCGCAAACGTCAAACTTTAGGGAGAGAGGACTGGCATAATAAATAAATATGCATCTCCAAAAATGGTTTGGTGATCAACAATATGAACTGTCTACTTTGCAAGCTCACCAGCAATGAGTCATCAACCAACAATTACTAGCTTGGGCCTACTGGTCTTTTGGTATGTCAAAACTGCTTGAAATTGATAATTTACTTATGAAGCTTGCAATTAAACATTTGTTGTAAAAATGCATTATTACTGTGGCGAAGACGCAACGTAGGCTCGTCTCTCCAAACTCCCGCCAGTGGACAACGCTTTGTTCTCTTGTTGAAATGTTTTCTGTTGCTTTCACATGTTTAAATGCATATATGGTCAATCTATATTCAAACTAATCCTACAATAATTGCTAGCGTTTCATCATTCCATCCCTGTAGCATTTACTAAAACACTTAGACATTTCTGTTTCATGTTTGATATACATTTTAATTTACCATTTCTTATCCTCTGAGTGGGCCCGATGTTTATTGTGAACATGAACCTTCACAAGACTCATGAGGTAGAAGTTCTGTTTATTTAATTCAATGTATGGTTTCCTTTGTTCATATTTCCTGGATTATGTCGGAGTTCCGTGTGTCTATGTCCTACAGTGCATTCAGAAAGTATTCAGACCCCTTGACTTTTTCCACATTTTGTTACGTTACAGCCTTATTCTAAAACATTTACATAAGTATTCAGACACTTTACTCAGTACTTCGTTGAAGCACCTTTGGCAGCAATTACAACATGGATTCTTCTTGGGTATGACGCTACAAGCTTGGCACACCTGTATTTGGGGAGTTTCTCCCATTCTTCTATGCAGATCCTCTCAAGCTCTGTCAGGTTGGATGGGGAGCTTAGCTGCACAGCTATTTTCAGGTCTCTCCAGAGATGTTCGATCGGGTTCAAGTCCGGGCTCTGGCTGGGCCACGCAAGGACATTCAGAGACTTGTCCCGAAGCCACTCATGCGTTGTCTTGGCTGTGTGCTTAGGGTCGTTGTCCTGTTGGAAGGTGAACCTTTGCCCCAGTCTGAGGTCCTGAGCGCTCTGGAACAGGTTTTCATCAAGGATCTCTCTGTACTTCGCTCCGTTCATCTTTCCCTCGATCCTGACTAGTCTCCCAGTCCCTGTCGCTGAAAGATATCCCCACAGTATGATGCTGCCACCACCATGCTTCACCGTAGGGATGGTATTGGCCAGGTGATGAGCGGTGCCTGGTTTCCACCAGACGTGACGCTTGGCATTCAGGCCAAAGAGTTCAATCTTGGTTTCATCAGACCAGAGAATCTTGTTTCTCATGGTCTGGGAGTCCTTTAGGTACCTTTTGGCAAACTCCAAGCGGGCTGTCATGTGCCTTTTACTGAGGAGTGGCTTCCGTCTGGCCACTCTACCATAAAGGCCTGATTGGTGGAGTGCTGCAAAGATGGTTGTCCTTCTGGAAGGTTCTCCCATCGCCACAGAGGAACTCTGGAGCTCTGTCAGAGTACCGTCGGGTTCTTGGTCACTTTCCTGACCAAGGCCCTTCTCCCCCAATTGCTCAGTTTGGCCGGGCGGCCAGCTCTAGGAAGAGTCTTGGTGGTTCCAAACTGCTTCCATTTAAGTATGATGGAGGCCACTGTGTTCTTGGTGACCTTCAATGCTGCAGAAATGTTTTGGAACCCTTCCCTAGATCTGTGCCTATCAACTGTGGGACCTTATATAGACAGGTGTGTGCCTTTCCAAATCATGTCCAATCAATTGAATTTACCACAGGTGGACTCCAATCAAGTTGTAGAAACATCAAGGATGATCAATGGAAAAAGGATGCACCTGAGCTCAATTTCGGGTCTCATTGCAAAGGGTCTGAAAACCTATGTAAATAAGGTATCAGTTTTTGTGTTTTTTAATAATAAATTTGCAAACATTTATAAAAACCTGTTTTCGCTTTGTCATTATGGGGTATTGTGTGTAGATTGATGAGGGAAACATTTAATTGAATCCATTTTAGAATAAGGCTGTAACGTAACAACATTTTGAAAAAGTCAAGGGGTCTGAACACTTTCCAAATGCACTGTATGTCTCTGTCATTCTGGTTATGCTCAATAGGAGCACACAGCTCAGTGCGCATAGAAATAGGCTACGTGGCCTGTACGCCATGCTTTGGAGTCAGTATATTGAATAAGATAAAATGATTGTTCCAGGTATGAATGTGATGAAATAGCATTAATAATCATTAAGTCTGATTAAGATTAATGTACCAATGTAATGGATGTGGACATTGCCTTTTACATTGTAGAACCAGTTTATTGGTTGTAATTGCCAATTGGGTGATTGTATGGTCCTGGGAGGGGTCAAGTGCTTATATGTAGCTGTTTGAGCTCCTGTTAGACAGATTCGATTTGGCTTCTCAAGGGGAGGCTGTGCAGTCTTGCCCTCTACCTGTGTTCGTTCAGATAGAACAGGTTAAGCCTGATACAGAGGCTATTTCTTTTGGGCTATTGCCCGTGTATATTTGATAAATCTACTTGTATATTTTGATATGATATGGTGCTTTCACCATTGGATCACTAAGACCTGTAAATAAATCTACACTCTGAGCACGTCAACCTGCCTTGCCTTCTGCTGATTTCATGCCCTTACCACTGCTACAAGTCCCTATTTCATAATTACGTAATCAAAATGTGTTGTAGACACAATAATGAAAAGGTCTGTCTGGTAGCCTCAATAAATAGATTTGAGGTTGAACAAGTCATTGCATGTATAGATTTTTTTTACTTGCCTTGCTCTTAGAGTGCACAACTTGGGACTTGACTCGATCCGTTCTACTTGGGACTTGACTCGATCCGTTCTACTTGGGACTTGACTCGATCCGTTCTACTTGGGACTTGACTCGATCCGTTCTACTTGGGACTTGACTCGATCCGTTCTACTTGGGACTTGACTTGAGACTCGAATAATAGTGACTTGGTCCCACCTCTGCTATGTAAGGTATAGGTGTTGGAAGAAATGGTCTTTAAAGGACAGGGGCTGAGAGAAAGTGGGTCTGGTCTGTTGGGCTCTGGTGTTTCTCCCGAATAAAGGCCTACTCTAGACAGACTGGGAGGCAGATGCAATGTACTCTAACACAGTGAGCCAGTCTTAGAGAAGTATCTGCAAAGAGAGTCAGTCTTATAGAGGCCTGCGAGGCAGAATGAGGCAATACAGAGCCAGTCTTATAGAGGCCTGGGCGGCAGAATGAGTCAGTACAGTTAGTAGGGTGTGAACGTTTAAACATTGAAACAACATTGGGATCATTAACGTTTAGAAAAAATCCCTAACCAAAAAGTTATTTTATTTATTTTTGTACAAAATTAAAATCACAGTGCAGTTATCACAAAATAGGTACAGATTATCATCATAAAGGAAAACATTTAAATGTAAGAAATACCTAACATGCAACAATGCTGTAATGTTAGTAGGAGATACTCATCTTTCAATTTTTTTGCCACAGATATAAAGCACGCCGTATGCCATCGTCGTTGGGACAGTTGGGAAAATGGCAGAGAGTGAGACAGGGAAGAGAAAGCAGATAGGTCCGGTATGGAAATACTTTAAACGAGAAGGTGATGAAATGCAAAATGCGAGGTGGCAGTACAGGTGCAATGCTGAAAGGGAGGCACCGTGAGACCCAACCCGTTAAGGGACTGAGTGAGATGATCACAGCCCTGATTACAGAAATTATTGCAGTTGATATGCAGCCATGTCAAAAACAATCAGACAAATTCCGTGGAATCACAGTGGGGAGAAATAAATAGAGAGGGTGAGTCTAATTACATTTCATTCATCTTTTCTCGTCTTTCTCTCTCTCTCCCCACCACCTCCCTCCCGTCCTCTCTTTCTGCCCCGCCGTAGCAGCACAAGGTTCCTCTCCTCTGCAAAGTGCTGCAGAGAGGAAGGGTGGGGTGGGGGGGGGGGCTGGCGCCGTGAAATTGGAATGTGCAGCCAAGAACAACTCTGCTGACGCTCCTCACCATGGCACACAGTGTACCTGACCGTACCAACCGAACCCTCAGCCCTGCACTGCTCTGCCCTCCCTAAGTCCCGGTGCTGCCCTGGCTGTACTGTACTGCCTGCCTTCCTGTCGCGATACGCCCTTCCCTGCCTCCCTCTCTTCCTCCCTCCATTCCCTCTCTCCCCCTCCATTCCCTCCCTCCATTCCCAATCTCTCTCACTCTCTCTCCATTCCCACTCTCTCTCCAAAGAGAGAACGAGAGAGAGAGGGAGGGAGAAAGGGAGGGAGACGTAGGGCTGTGGCGGTCATTCCATTTTGTCAGACGGTGATTGTCATGCAAATAACTGCCGGTCTCACGGTAATTCGTCAACCATTTTGAAAAGAAGGTTGACGACATCCGATCCTCGTTTGTTAAGTCAAATGACACTGCTGGTCCTGCTCACACTGCCCTACCCTATGCTTTGACTTCTTTCTCCCCTCTCTCTCCAGATAAAATCTTGCGACTTGTGACGGCAGGCCGCCCAACAACCTGCCCGCTTGACCCTATCCCCTCCTCTCTTCTCCAGACCATCTCCGGTGACCTTCTCCCTTACCTCACCTCGCTGATCAACTCATCCTTGACCGCTGGCTATGTTCCTTCCGTCTTCAAGAGAGCGAGAGTTGCACCCCTTCTCAAAAAACCAACACTCGATCCCTCCGATGTCAACAACTACAGACCAGTATCCCTTCTTTCTTTTCTCTCCAAAACTATTGAGCGTGCCGTCTTTAGCCAACTCTCTTGCTATCTCTCTCAGAATGACCTTCTTGATCCAAACCAGTCAGGTTTCAAGACTGGTCATTCAACTGAGACTGCTCTTCTCTGTGTCACAGAGGCTCTCCGCACTGCTAAAGCTAACTCTCTCTCCTCTGCTCTTGTCCTTCTAGACCTGTCTGCTGCCTTTGATACTGTGAACCATCAGATCCTCCTCTCCACCCTCTCCGAGCTGGGCATCTCCGGCGCGGCTCACTCTTGGATTGCGTCCTTCCTGACCGGTCGCTCCTACCAAGTGGCGTGGCGAGAAGCTGTCTCCGCACCACGTGCTCTCACCACTGATGTCCCCCAGGGCTCAGTTCTAGGCCCTCCTATTCTCGCTATACACCAAGTCACTTGGCTCTGTCATATCCTCACATGGCCTCTCCTATCATTACTACGCTGACGACACACAACTAATCTTCTCCTTTCCCCCTTCTGATAACCAGGTGGCGAATCGCATCTCTGCATGTCTGGCAGACATATCAGTATGGATGACGGATCACCACCTCAAGCTGAACCTCGGCAAGACGGAGCTGCTCTTCTTCCCGGGGAAGGACTGCCCGTTCCATGATCTCGCCATCACGGTTGACAACTCCGTTGTGTCCTCCTCCCAGAGTGCGAAGAGCCTTGGCGTGACCCTGGACAACACCCTGTCGTTCTCCGCTAACATCAAGGCGGTGACCCGATCCTGTAGGTTCATGCTCTACAACATTCGGAGAGTACGACCCTGCCTTACACAGGAAGCGGCACAGGTCCTAATCCAGGCACTTGTCATCTCCCGTCTGGATTACTGCAACTCGCTGTTGGCCGGATTCCCTGCCTGTGCCATTAAACCCCTACAACTCATCCAGAATGCCGCAGCCCGTCTGGTGTTCAACCTTCCCAAGTTCTCTCACGTCACCCCGCTCCTCCGCACACTCCACTGGCTTCCAGTTGAAGCTCGCATCTGCTACAAGACCATGGTGCTTGCCTACGGAGCTGTGAGGGGAACGGCACCTCCGTACCTTCAGGCTCTGATCAGTCCCTACACCCAAACGAGGGCACTGCGTTCATCCACCTCTGGCCTGCTGGCTCCCCTACCTCTGCGGAAGCATAGTTCCCGCTCAGCTCAGTCAAAACTGTTCGCTGCTCTGGCACCCCAATGGTGGAACAAGCTCCCTCACGACGCCAGGACAGCGGAGTCACTCACCACCTTCCGGAGACATTGGAAACCCCACCTCTTTAAGGAATACCTGGGATAGGATAAAGTAATCCTTCTACCCCCCCCCCCCCCTTTACTCCAACCCACCCAACAAAAAAACTAAAAAAACATTGTAAAGTGGTTATCCCACTGGCTATAAGGTGAATGCACCTATTTGTAAGTCGCTCTGGATAAGAGCGTCTGCTAAATGACGTAAATGTAAATGTAAATGTAATTGAAGAAGAACAGAATTGCATATTCTGAGTCATCCTTATGTTAGGCCCTGATCTGGCTATGCCATATGGCTGTGGGCTACGCTAGTTCATTTAGCAGGCAAGATTGGCTTAGAATTCCTGTGGCATTATTTAATATTATTATTTAAAAAATTACTTTTGAACATTGCTGAACAAAATAGAAAGGATATTTTCCCTAAACAATTTACGAGGGAGTGCGCACATTCTGTGTTGAGCGGTTAACAAAGAAACAGTTCCTTGATGGAAGTTACAATCTATCTGCAAAATTCAGCTGATCTAGCCCCTAAAAAAAAAGAAGAAAAAAAAAAAAACTGTTCCTCCTATATGCTTAATTTAGAGTTATTTATGCAACTTTAGTTGTGATAAACGTTAGGCTATATGTTTTGATTTCTAATACATTCTAAGGCTGCATGATGCGACTAATGATTTGCAAAAAGTCGCATGAAAGGCATGCGCTCTGCTCGGTTTCTTGCGCAGGCTGCACACACTTCATCAGTCTCTCATTCACAATTTGACAAGCACTTGATAATATTCTCATCCATCAGACTACTCTTAATTTAATATGGTCTTTACAATTCCCTACTAATATATATGTGTGGAATTTTTATTTATTTAGAATGGCCCACCAAAAACATTTAGTGATCCAATTGACATTTTAGTAATTTAGCAGACGCTCTTATCCAGAGCGACTTACAATTAGTGAGTGCATACATTTTTCATACTGGCCCCCCGTGGGGCCATGTAGCCTGTGCTGGAATAGCGAATGGAGGTTACCTGCACTTCCGTTTTTAATTTGCCAGGTAGGCTACACCATTTGTAAGGCAGATTAATGTGCTTCATTTTAAGTATTGAGCTAGGCTACATGATGCATGTGACTATGATTTGAAAAAGGGCGCAAAAAAATATGCATTCACAAGTGATAATATTCTCACCCATCAGACTATTCTCAATGTAATATTGTCTTTACATATACTAAATAATATGTGTGTGAAATTAGTTTAGATTTAGAATGGGCTATTACCATGCACCTGTCGGAACAGGGGTAAAAAAAGACGTCATCCATATGCACTTCAATAGCAAATGGAGGGCCGCGGTTAATTTAAATGCCAGCCAGGTAGGCTACTCCGGTTGTAAAGCGAAGCAATGTGCTTAATATTAGGAAAGTTAATAAATAAATATAGTAGGCCTAGTCTATAGAAAGCTGATGGGATCCTCCTCTTTTTAATAGAGGCATCATAACTTTGTTTTCTCACTCAATTGTATAGCATAGCCTAAAGAAATGTTGCTAACAGGAACACTTACTTCATTCCATGCATCAACCAGCTATGAGGGGCTGGCTCTCGCTGCACAACAGATCCTATTCTGCTCAAACTCTGAATGCCAGGGCTCTCATTAAGTGTTTGATTTGATTTTCGATTGCATTTGCATTGATGTCAGAGTGATTATAGGGACAACAGAGCGCTGAGTACCAGCCATTAGCGACTGGCCATTAGCAAGTTTGATAGGCTACTAATGACTATCAGCGGCATTAGAGCGCAGTTTGAGAAGCCTAGTTACCATGACTCAACAGTCAGATGGAATTTGACTGCGGTCATGACTCTTGACTGCCGGTGTGGCAGCAATACGGTCAGAGGGAGGAAGGGAACCTTGCATGGAATAGTCCGAGGGAATGTGTTTAAGGTGTTCTGGAATGGCTGGTGCATCTAGCCATCTATTTCCAGTATCGTATCAACTTGTAGGAAGAAAGGAAGGAGGAGAAAAAACATACACCTCTCTTACACCCTCATCGCTGTGTACTTTCTCATGGCAAGAGTTGCTGGGAAAAGGAAGAGAGGGCTTGTCTCTCCCACGGACAGTCTGTGTGGATGGACGCCCATCCCCTCTACATTTTAGTCATTTAGCAGACACACTTATCCAGAGCGACTTACAGTTAGTGCATTCATCTTAAAATAGCTAGGTGCGACAACCACGTATCACAGGCATAGAAAGTAATTTTTTTCTCAATAACGTACAGTCATGGTCAAAAGTTTTGAGAATGACACAAATATTAATTTTCACAAAGTCTGCTGCCTCAGTTTTTATGATGGCAATTTGCATATACTCCAGAATGTTATGAAGAGTGAACAGATTAATTGCAATTAATTGCAAAGTCCCTCTTTGCCATGAAAATGAACTTAATCCCAAAAAAACATTTCCACTGCATTTCAGCCCTGCCACAAAAGGACCAGCTGACATCATGTCAGTGATTCTCTCGTTAACACAGGTGAGAGTGTTGATGAGGACAAGGCTGGAGATCACTCTGTCATGCTGATTGAGTTAGAATAACAGACTGGAAGCTTTAAAAGGAGGGTGGTGCTTGAAATCATTGTTCTTCTTCTGTTAACCATGGTTACCTGCAAGAAAACACGTGCCGTCATCATTGCTTTGCACAAAAAGGGCTTCACAGGCAAGGATATTGCTGCTAGTAAGATTGCACCTAAATCAACCATTTATCAGATCATCAAGAACTTCAAGGAGAGATGTTCAATTGTTGTGAAGAAGGCTTCAGGGTGCCCAAGAAGGTACAGCAAGCGCCAGGACCGCCTCCTAAAGTTGATTCAGCTGCGGGATCGGGGCACCACCAGTGCAGCTTGCTCAGGAATGGCAGCAGGCAGGTGTGAGTGCATCTGCATGCACAGTGAGGCGAATACTTTTGGAGGATGGCCTGGTGTCAAGAAGGGCAGCGAGGAAGCCACTTCTCTCCAGGAAAAACATCAGGGACAGACTGATATTCTGCAAAAGGTACAGGGATTGGACTGCTGAGGACTGGGGTAAAGTCGTTTTCTCAGATGAATCGCCTTTCCGATTGTTTGGGGCATCCGGAAAAAAGCTTGTCCGGAGAAGACAAGGTGAGCGCTACCATCAGTCCTGTTTCATGCCAACAGTAAAGCATCCTGAGACCATTCATGTGTGGGGTTGCTTCTCAGCCAAGGGAGTGGGCTCACTCACAATTTTGCCTAAGAACACAGCCATGAAAAGAATGGTACCAACACATCCTCTGAGAGCAACTTCTCCCAACCATCCAAGAACAGTTTGGTGACCAACATTGCCTTTTCCAGCATGATGGAGCACCTTGCCATAAGGCAAAAGTGATAACTAAGTGGCTCGGGGAACAAAACATCGACATTTTGGGTCCATGGCCAGGAAACTCCCCAGACCTTAATCCCATTGAGAACTTGTGGTCGATCCTCAAGAGGCGGGTGGACAAACAAAAACCCACAAGTTCTGACAAACTCAAGTGCAAGTGCTGGTAAAGGGCGAAGAGACCCCAGGTGGCATAACGGAGTGCTAGGGTTGGGGTGTAGGGTTTGAGCATAGCCTGACGGTAGGGAGGGGAAGTTCCTCTTGCTGTTCCGTAGGTAAGCACCATGGTCTTGTAGTGGATGCGAGCGTCGACTGGAAGCCAGTGGAGTGTGCGGAGGAGCAGGTTGACATGAGAACTTGGGAAGGTTGAAAACCAGGCGGGCTGCAGCGTTCTGGATAAGTTGCAGGGGTTTGATGGTAGAAGCGGGGAGCCCAGCCAATAGCGAGTTGCAGTAGTCCTGACGGGAGAGGTCAAGTGCCTGGATTAGTACCTACGCCACTTCCTGTGTGAGGTAGGGTCGTACTCTACAGATGTTGTAGAGCATGAACCTGCACGAGCGGGTCACTGCTTTGATGTTTACAGAGAACGACAGAGTGTTGTCCAGGGTCACGCCAAGGTTCTTTGCACTCTGGAAGGGTGACACTGTGGAGTTGTCAACTGTGATGGAGAGGACTTTGAGCAGGCAGGCCTTCCTCGGGAGGAGGAGCAGTTCCGTCTTGTCGAGGTTGAGCTTGAGGTGGTGGGCCGACATCCAAGTTGAGATATCTGCCAGACACGCAGAGTCGCCACCTGGGTGTCAGAAGGGGGGAAGGAGAAAAGTAGTTGAGTGTCATCCACATAGCAATGATAGGACAGACCATGTAAGGATATGATGGAGCCGAGTGACTTGGTGTATAGAGAGAAGAGGAGAGGGCCTAGAACCGAGGCCTGGGGGGACACCAGTAGTGCGAGTACGTGGTGCAGACACAGATCCTCTCCACATCACCTGGTAGGAGCGGCCTGCCAGGTAGAATGCAATCCAAGAGTGTGCAGAGCCTGAGAAGCCCAGCCCTGAGAGGGTGGAAAGGAGGATCTGATGGTTCACGGTGTTGAAGGCAGCGGATAGATCTAGAATTGTCAGCTTTGGCAGTGCAGAGGGCCTCCGTGACACAGAGAAAAGCAGTCTCAGTTGAGTGACCCGTTTTGAGTGACCCGGGATACAGAGAGAGGGGAGAAAGAGGTCAACGCGTAGGGTAGTTCTGTGTGATTGAGACCAGTGGACTCAATAGGCTGAGTGAATGAGTAGCGGATGTCGTCAACCTTTTTTTCAAAGTGGTTGACAAAGTCGTCCGCAGAGAGGGAGGAGGGAGGGGGTGGAGGACTAAGGAGGGAGGAGAAGGTAGAAAATAGTTTCCTAGGGTTCGAGGCAGAAGCATGAAATTTAGAGTGGTAGAAAGTGGCTTTAGCAGCAGATACAGAGGAAGATAAGGTAGAGAGGAGGGAGTGAAAGGATGATTTGTCCTCTGGAAGTTTAGTTTTCCTCCAATTTCCGTTCAGCTGCTCGCAGCCCTGTTCTGTATGCTCGCAATGAGTCACTCAGCCACGGAGCAGGAGGGGAGGGCCGGCCGGGAGGAAAGGGGACAGTGCGAGTCATAGGATGCGGAAAGGGAGGAGAGTAGGGTCGAAGAGACAGGAGGGAGAAGGATTTAGCAGAAGGGAGAGATGATAGGATAGAAGAGGAGCGAGTAGTGGGAGAGAGAGAGCGACGGCGCATGACCATCTGGGTAGGGGCTGAGTGGCTAGGGTTGGATGAGAGGGAGATAGAAAAGGAAACAAAGCAGTGATCGGAGACCTGGAGGGGGGTTGCAGTGAGATTAGTAGGCGAGCAGCCTCTAGTAAAGATGAGGTCAAGTGTATTGCCTGCCTTGTGAGTTGGAGGGGATTGGAAAAGGGTGAGGTCAAAAGAGGCAAGGAGGGGAAAGAGAGAGTTGGAAAGAAATTAATCGAAGGCAGATGTCGGGAGGTTGAAGTAGCCAAGTACGAAGAGCGGTGAGCCATCGTCAGGAAATGAGCTTATCAATTTGTCAAGCTCATTGAGGAACTCTCCAAGGGCACCTGGTGGGCGATAGATGACAATAATGTTAAGCTTGAGTGGACAAGTGACAGTTACAGCATGGAATTCAAATGAGGAGATGGACAGGTGAGAGAGGGAGAAAAGAGAAAATCTCCACTTAGGAGAAATGAGTAGCCCTGTGCCACTACCGGGTAGGCAACTAGATTCAGCCGCAGTCCGATTTTTGTCTGAGTGGATGGTCAGGAACATATAATTATACAATAATTTGTAGACCGCAAATTGACCACAACTAAGCCCAAAAAGAGATTGTATTTTAAAAAATAACAATAATTTCATACCTTGATTACATTGAGACATGATCACATATGCCTCCTTTTGTATTTGTGGGAATACTTGGTGAACTGATTTCCTAAATGAAACATTTTTTGGTGAATTCCTGGTGATTTTAGTATTTTTTAAACAAAATAAATAATTCACGGGCTGGTTTTGTCCCGCGGGGCGCCTGTTGCCGATGTCTGCTCTACACTATACCCCCCCAACCTGCTCTCTCCATCTCTTCCTCCCTCTCTCACCCTTCTCCTTCTCGTTCCCTTTCCATGTCCCTCTCTGTGTGGTGGGGTAATCCTGCTAAACCCTCTCTCTTAATGCAGCCCCAGTGTACGTACTGAGCCTTAGTCAGCAGCACATCTAATCAACTGGAACCCCCGCTACAGCCCTGCCTGGACACTCTCTCAGCCTTGGGCTCAGCTTTGGTCTCACCTCCCTCCACACCCCCTCACGCACCACTTCACCTCTCCAGCCATACACACAGACACGTAGCCCCAGCACTAGCCTATCCTGCTCTCTGACGCAAAAACAACAGCAACAATCCGCTACTCACGATACCCAATCACCGTGCCACACATTGCTCCGACATGGGCGAACACAATTGGTGGAGGGATGGGGGTGAGGGAAGGAGAGTGAGGGGGCTTGGTGGGAAGCAGGGAGCAGCGGCGAAAGCTCAACAGTGCATTAGGGACAGCGCGGTGTGATTCGTTCCATTCACAGCACTTCAAAAGGAGAGGGAGAGATAATCCGCCCCAACATTAGCCCGGAATCGTATGTCCGCAGAGGCTCCCCTGAATGGCTAACTGGGGGGGGGGGGGGAGGACTGGGGTTGGGAGATGGAGGGATTTTTAAATTTGCCATTAAATCAGAGATGATTGGAACATGCCAGTCTCCTTCGAAAAGAAGATCCTCATCCCCGGGCAGGGGACAGAAGAAAGAGAGATGCCTACCGTACCACCAGAAACGAAACTGTCTTCAACATCTTCCCTCTATGATACTCAGTCAAAGGCTACAAATATATTTATAGTAAGAGAAAGGGTCTCAAATGTACCACTGGTGATCTTCAGCATAGTTTCTCCTTGATCGTAAATATTGTTGAAAGTGGAGGTTTAGTAGCCTCCTGCTCTCTTGACTCCTTATGGAATTGTCATGCAAATCATGTTTGACTTGACAATGACAATGGCGTAGGCAAAAGCACAAACAGATCTGGGACCAAGCAGATCTGGGACCAAGCAGATCTGGGACCAAGCAGATCTGGGACCAAGCTAAAGGTGTAGTAGCAGAGAGAGAAGAAACAAGAAGCCAGCACCAGTTCACTCTGAAACACACAGTGACATGTCAACAGCTTCCCTCTATGTCTACCATACTCACAGGCTAAAATACATTTATAGTCAGAGAAAGCCTCAAATCAAACAACTAAATCTTCTGGATTGAATGTCCTCCTCCTTGATGACAGTAAATATCACTGATTTGGAGGTATATTAACCCCCTAAGGTCGATGTAAAAAGAAATCAGTTTAAGCTAGAGATATCTGGTTTTTGCATTGGATGCATCTCAAGCCACCGCATCCGCCTATGTCACACTTCCGCGTCTGCGGTGAAAGGTGACAGAGCTTGAGCAGTGTTTAAAAAAAAAAAAAATCTTTAGGGGGTAGATCAGCTTGAGACATCCCGAAAATCTGTCTTCTCACAAAATTGTCTGTAGCGTCCGAACAGTTTGACCTACAAACTATTATGACCCCTCTAGAGATGAGAGACTCACGAACACGTTGATGTTCTCCGTTTTGCTCTACGACCTCCACAAGTGTCAGGAGACTTGTCTGAAGTCGGTACAGCCGATCTGCCAACTTCTGTCTGTAGCGTCCGAACAGTTTGGGCTTCCCACTAATATGACCCCTCTGTACAAAGGTGAGACTCTCACGAACATGTCGGTTGTTTTACTCTAGGACACAAGCCTCACAAGACTCGTCTGAAGGTCCCCCGGTACCAGTTGGAAAACTTAATGGAAGTATACAGTATATAGAGACTGTTTAATGCCAAAAATATGGGGTTAAATACATGTAAAAAAAAAAAAATTGTTTCCTGATCTTTCTTATATCTCTCAGATATAGGAGAGACAACTCAGAACAAACTTCCTTTTGATATTTTTTGGGGACTATCTGTTGTTCCATGTAGTGAATCTGTTATTTAATTTATTTTTTATTTTCTATACACACACACACACACACCTCCTCCCCCAGCTTAGACTCTGATGGGTTAAAACCCTTCTGCCAATAAGGTGCCAATAGAAGATCAAATTATCAATACACCTGATCAGTGCCTGGCTGAAACTTAACACTCAACGACTGTCCACCATAAGAAGACCTGAGAGAGAGAGCGAGCGAGCGAGCGCGAGAGAAGACCAATAGGAGGTTATCCAGGCCCATCAATGCATTAAGCCTATAGTAGTGTTGTCACGATAAAATTGCCTGTGCAACAGGACTGGAGAAAGTCATTTGCAATGTACTGTATCCATAATAATACTGTAATGAATGTCTATTTCGCGCGCACTCACACACACACACACACACACACACACACACACACACACACCTAGAGCCATCAGGGATAGACCCATCGTTGGGTGAAAGCCTGTACTGTATAAATGAAAGGGAATACAACCACATCACTGGAGACAGACATAGCAATCTATAAAAACAACTGTTCACTTGGATGTTCTTTTCTACTGCTCTGTCTCCAGCGGTTCTTGTTGCTATGTATGTTGCTAACGAATGAGCGGTCCCTTTCATAACATATTGTGGGAGTGTTATGTGACAGAAAAATAGCAGACATTTGTTCATTAGCCCTTAACTCTTTCAGCCACAATCCTTCACTCTTCTCTGATTGAAGAGGACCAACACCTGTCCACAGGCAATCCACTCTATAGGCATCCACTACAGGGAAGGAAAGGTTGCATCGTAAGGTAATAGGTACAAGTGCCATGTTGAGTGGGTAGAAAACATCTGGTTGACTTCACCATAAGCACAATATAGGGCTGAAGGGTTCAATTAAATTCATGTCATTTTTACCTGCGAGGAACTAGTAGAGAAGCTTCTATGTATACGACGACGTGAGTAAGGGCTGTAGTTCATTAACACAGATATACACAGCATAGCCCAAACACTGCTAGGCACATTTGATTGAATCTGGCCTATTACACTGACTAAGTACTACATCAGATATTTCACTATGGGAGAACCGAACACGAAGGTAGAGAGCTCCCCATTCACCTGAAATGACCTTTTAATCTTGCTATTTAATCAGCTCATTATCAAGACACCCTGACTGCTCAAATTCGCTGAATGTTCAAAATCTTGGGCTTACAGAATCAATGAACCTGCCTGGAGGATCACTCAGTAGCAGTAGCAGTAGCAGTAGCAGTAGCAGTAGCAGTAGCAGTAGCAGTAGCAGTAGCAGTAGCAGTAGCAGCAGCAGTAGCAGCAGCAGCAGTAGAAGCAGCAGTAGCAGTAGCAGCAGCAGTAGCAGCAGCAGTAGCAGTAGAAGTAGCAGTAGCAGTAGAAGCATGGCTGTTTAATCCACACAGCAAACACAGAAATCACTGCCCCTGAAGTTTTTCTCCTCTCTCTCACCTCTCCCTTGCTGGCTCATTAAACCAGTGAGCGTGGCAAATTAAAAAGAGCTCCTTGTCACATGCCCGCCCGGGTGCCACACCACTGGGAAGACAGGGAGGAAACCACTCTACTTAAACACTTCCTACTTCCTGCTCAGTTCAACCAATGTCTCTTGCTGAGGGGTGTATTAACTAGACCTACCCAGCACCAGCCCTCAAGTCACTACTGTTCAAACAATCAGGGTAGTCAGGGGATAGAGAAGAGGTACTCAGGTGGCCGTCCTATCGTGTCTGGTCACATAACATTGGCTGCCATTTTCTTTTCATTTCCCGACGATTCTACAACCCAGCAGGTGACCTACTGCACACGGCCGTGAGGCTACCTACATGAACCACAACTCCAGCCACCCAATCAGCTAGACAGGGGTAGTGGTGGTGCTAGTGGTAATCTCTGTGGAAGCTCAGATCAAAACATATATTAGGCCTAGCTCAATCCACTACTGTTTGTTAGTGTACACTCAGAAATGCTGATGTTATAGAGACTGAAGACAAGGGCGTGCAGGGTGGGGTGGGGGTGGGAGCGTCACTCAGCAGCAGCGGGGATGCATCACTAATGGCATCCTATTCCCTTGATAGTGCACTACTTTTTACCAGGGCTTATAGGTCCCATTAAAAAAAGCAGTGCATGATTAAGGGAATAGGGTTCTATTTGGGACGCATCCCAAAAATACAATCCTCCACTGATTCAGGTTAAGAGGATATACATTAATTTCCAATAGCCAGTTAACAATGCATTACAGCATATAGAGAGCTGTGATGTTGAGCTGTGACTCAGGAGGGAGATCTATAGGAGGGAATGGGATCGGCAGCGGCTGCGGGACAAACACGGGCATCACTCAAACTAAAGGCCCTGTGGCTAAGTGGAGGGCCCGAATGGAAGAGGAGCTCTGGATGCATCCATCCACCCTTTGAGGTTATTAGGGAGCCTATAACAGAGTAGAGCCCTGCACGGCCATGAATTTGAAGGCTGAGCCCTACCCATGCCCGCGACATTCAGGCCCTACCCTACCCAGGCCCAATTGCTTCTGCCAAATTTAAAGCCCTGCCCGAAACCCGAAATCAGAAATAACTTCCTACGTTAGTAAATCCATTAGCTGCTCCTCTCTGTCTGTCACTCGCTCCCTGTGTGCAGGCAGCTCGCTCTGCATGCACTCTGCTCATGGTGTCTCTGAGTCAGTGAGTAACCATAGCAATGGCTCCGGCTGCTCTGCTCAACGAAGAAACATGAGAGCAGTGAGCTGTAAGCTACATTTGCACGAGCAAATGGCTCAGCTTCAAAATGTTAGTGATCAATTTAGTGATACCCGAGACCTACCCGTACCCTAGTTAATGATGAAACCCAGCCCTAACCCAATGTATAGTGTTGGGGCCCATCGGGCTCAGGTCGAGTAGCAGAGCTCTACCACAGAGGGTGTAGGTGCAGTGTGTGTGGCCCAGGGGACCACTGAGTGTGACTGCTCAACCTCCATCGCCAACCTGGTCATTAATCAGCCATTTGGACCTAGTTAGCTGCCTGCCTCTCTCCCCTCTACTCTACTCTGCTTCACACAACATACTGTATTGGAGCCTTGCCTGCTGCAGCCCAGGATTGTTTTCTATGGGGAGGCTGCATGGGGCATCCGGAGGAGACAGTATAGGGCAGGATACCCCGGGACTCAGTCAAACTACATGACGGACAGTCTCAGAGGAGAAGAGAGCTAGGACTGAACTGGAGTCTGGTGTAAATGTATATGGATGAGTCATAGTACTGAAACATTATTCAGCCAAAGCCTTTTCACTGTCCGCTGAATTGATGCCCCAGGCAGACTAGATTTTGTAAGCCATACAGATGGACAGACAGAGCAACACATACACATCATTACAACATTAAATCAATCTACACACACACACACACACACACACACACACACACACACACACACACTGTCCCCTCTCCCCTCCCCGGCCCAGCCTGCCACTCACCCTCTCTAGGTCCTGGCGTAGGTGTGTGAACAATTTGAGGCGTCGGTACAGCACGTCCTGCTCCTGCTGAGCCAGGTTATCTATCTCGTCTCTCTTCAGCGTCACCAGTGGACGGTTGAAGTTGGACTTCCTCCTCAGCTTCCAGAACTGGTACAGGAAGTCCACGTGGGCATCCGGCAGGCCCAGGCTCTCCGCCACGTCCTTGGGGTCCACCAGGCGGTAGAACTCGTCCTCCAGCTCCTGTAGTTTCTGTTTGCGCTGGCTGGCCTTCTCCCTCTCTATCTGGTCCCTGTCTGGACGCTCCACAGGTGGCAGCTCGCTGGTCGCTTGGTGGTGTTCCGGCACGGCGGTGGCTCTGTGCTCGTTGCCGAGACCGGCCCAGTCCGTTTTGCTGCTGGCACCAGCGCAGTGGTTGCCGTTGGTGTGGTTACTGTTGCCGGTCATGGTGTTGGTGTGGTTAATATTGCCGGCGGCAGCGTGGTTACAGTTGCCGGTAGTGCTGCTGTGCTCCAGACAGTATGATTTGAAGCGCACCTCGTCATTCTCGGCCAGGATGGTACGCATCTCCAGGCCGTGGTCAAAGGAGCAGGTCACATGGAAGGCCACAATACAGGAGGGCATGGAGCACTGGGGAGGGAGGGAGGAAGGAGGAGTAAGTATTCATATTTACATATTCAACACTGCTTAAAAATGGTTAAACACACAAAGATGACAAGGTACACAGTCACAACAGTAGGGTAAACAATAGTTTTTCTCTGATGATGCTGGCCTCACACAAACAGAAACGTGTTAATGACTGCTAAGCAACACTGTCACAACTCCTTCCTCTGCCACCACAGTGTGCGTAACGAAGAATGTGTTCAGAGAAATGTCTGTTCTGGAAAACTTATTGTAACCGTCTGCCTCTGTCCAGTCTATCCCAGACAGACAGGAGCTCTTGTCCTGTGGGCAACACGGTCAAAACAAACATTGGTTCCCATGTTGTCACAAACCCTGATTTGTCTGTGCCGCCCTCATAACAACCACAGTCTAAAATCAAACCTCTGTTCTTGCCTTTCCTCAGGCCTATCCATTTCAAACCTCAGACTGGTCCCATGAGGGGATGGGGGGAGGAGGGATAGGGGGGAGGAGGGATAGGGGAGAGGAGGGATGGAGGAGAGGAGGGATGGAGGCTAGCAGTGTTTTCCATTCCATCAGAGAGCAGCAGAACAAGAGGCCCACATTTTCTAAGGGCCTGGGATGACAACGACAGGCATGGGCTGCGTCCCAAATGGCACCCTATATAGTGCACTACAGAGGCCCAACTCACAAAGTAGTGCACTATGTAGGGAATAGGGTGCCATTTGGGACTTAGCCAGTGTGTCCCTGTGGCTTATGATGCGCTACAGAGGTCCAATATAGGGAATAGTGTGCCATTTGGGACGTCTCAGTCTCTTTCCCTCTCTCGCTACCTAGGCCGAGAGGAGCCCACTTCGCTCCGACCCACTCCTCTCCCCATTCCAACCCATTCTTTCTCTCCATCTCTCCTTCCCTCCCCCCATCACAGTAGAATATCCCACTTATCTCAGTGGCAGTCTCTCTCCCGAGGGTTGGGAGCCCCTCAGGTTCTGTCAGCCATGATGAGGAGAGAGATAAGCCACAACTGGAAATCACTATTCCTCATGTCTTCAGCCTGCAGCTTGGTAATGCCCTCAACACCAACGCCGCTAGACGTTAAATGGAAGTAGTTCTCTCCAGTCCAAATATATGACAGTCTGGTGGATAGGATCCCGATACTGTACAAGCTCTGATGCTTTACTGCAATCTTACTGGACCTTATCCCTTTAATGCTAACTTTATGGGAGTAAGTACCAGACCAGATCCCAAATTCCCTATATAGCGCACTAACTAAAGCAGCCATTTGGGACACATCCTTATTGATGAGCTACATTATAAATGATTAGTATATGAATCTAATAATCCACCAATAAAACATTAAATCATCATTTGTCAGACAGTGATTCAACACGTGTGGTTAGTTAGTGCAACCGGTTTCAGTTGTTTGGTGTCAAACGGGCAAAGCTTGATATCAGGGGATGTGTCGATTCTTTCTGAGCCTCATGACCTGCCATCTCTCTAAGTCCTATGTGTTCACACCAAACGTACTGGTATTTTAATATGTACAGTATAGGATGATATGTGCCGCTAATGAGGAACTCATTGTCACACCTTCAGGGCTTCTTTAACAACCGAAGGTACACTGACATGCTAAAATGAAAAAGGGGGGTTACTGGAGTGTGTGAGTGTTAAGTATCGTGATATCATATTATGAGGTCCCTGCCAATTCCTAACCCTAGTGTGTGTGTGTGTGTGTGTGTGTGTCTCACCTGTATGCAGGTGCCCGTGTGTTCTCGACACAGGCTGCAGGACAGGGCCCAACGGCTGGCGGGAATGTGGGACACCTTAGTAATGGGCTCCATCTTCTCCGGACAGCCTATACTCACCTGGATACCATACACACACACACACACACGCAATGTCAACACAGATGTGTCTTACAAGACGTTAATACAGACAGTCACATCACCTACAGTACAAGTCAAAAGTTTAGGCACACCTACTCATTCAAGGGTTTTTCTTTATTTTTACTATTTTCTACATTGTAGAATAATAGTGAACACATCAAAACTATGAAATAACACATATGGAATCATGTAGTAACCAAAAAAGTGTTAAACAAATCAAAATTTATTTTAGATTTTAGATTCTTCAAATAGCCACCCTTTGCCTTGATGAAAGCTTTGCACACTCTTGGCATTCTCTCAACCAGCTTCAACAGGAATGCTTTTCCAACAGTCTTGAAGGAGTTCCCACATATGCTGAGCACTTGTTGACTGCTTTTCCTTCACTCTGCCGTCCGACTCATCCCAAACCATCTCAATTGGGTTGAGGTCGGGGGATTGTGGAGGCCAGGTCATCTGATGCAGCACTCCATCACTCTCCTTCTTGGTAAAATAGCCCTTAGCCTGGAGGTGTGTTGGGTCATTGTCCTGTTGAAAAACAAATGATAGTCCCACTAAGCCCAAACCAGATGGGATGGCGTATCGCTGCAGAATGCTGTGGTAGCTATGCTGGTTAAGTGTGCTTTGAATTCTAAATAAATCACAGACAGTGTCACCAGTAAAGCACCCCCACACCATAACACCTCCTCCTCCATGCTTTACGGTGGGAACTACACATGCGGAGGTCATCCATTCACCCACACCGCGTCTCACAAAGACACAGCGGTTGGAACCAAAAATCTCAAATTTGGACTCCAGACTAAAGGACTAATTTCCACCGGTCTAATGTCCATTGCTCGTGTTTCTTGACCCAAGCAGCTCTCTTCTTCTTATTGGTGTCCTTTAGTAGTGGTTTCTTTGCAGCAATTCGACCATGAAGGCCTGATTCACACAGTCCCCTCTGAACAGTTGATGTTGAGATGTGTCTGTGACTTGAACTCTGTGAAGCATTTATTTGGGCTGCAATTTCTGAGGCTGGTAACTCTAATGAACCTATCCACTGCAGCAGAGGTAACTCTGGGTTTTCCATTCCTGTGGTGGTCCTCATAAGAGCCAGTTTCATCATAGCACTTGATGGTTCTTGCGACTGAAACTTTCAAAGTTCTTGAAATGTTCCGTATTGACTGACCTTCATGTCTTAAAGTAATGATGGACTGTCGTTTCTCTTTGCTTATTTGAGCTGTTCTTGCCATAATATGGACTTGGTCTTTTACCAAATAGGGCTAACTTCTGTATACCCCCCTACCTTGTCACAACACAACTGATTGGCTCAAACGCATTAAGGAGGAAATAAATTCCACAAATTAACTTTTAAGAAGGCACACCTGTTAATTGAAATGCATTCCAGGTGACTACCTCATGAAGCTGGTTGAGAGAATGCCAAGGAGTGTGCAAAGCTGTCATCAAGGCAAAGGGTGGCTATTTGAAGGATCTCAAATACAGTTGAAGTTGGAAGTTTACATACACCTTAGCCTAATACAGTTAAACTCAGTTTTTCACAATTCCTGACAGTTAATCCTAGTAAAAATTCCCTGTCATAGGTCAGTTAGGATCACCACTTTATTTTAAGAATGTGAAATGTCAGAATAATAGCAAAGAGAATGATTTATTTCAGCTTTTATTTGTTTCATCACATTCCCAATGGGTCAGAAGTTTACCTACACTCAATTAGTATTTGGTAACATTGCATTTAAATTGTTTAACTTGGGTCAAACATTTCGGGTAGCCTTCCACAAGCTTCCCACAATAAGTTGGGTGAATTTTGGCCCATTCCTCCTGGCAGAGCTGGTGTAACTGAGTCAGGTTTGTAGGCCTCCTTGCTCGCGCACGCTTTTTCAGTTCTGCCCACAAATTTTCTATAGGATTGAGGTCAGGGCTTTGTGATGGCCACTCTAATACCTTGACTTTGTTGTCCTTACGCCATTTTGCCACAACTTTGGAAGTATGCTTGGGGTCATTGTCCATTCGGAAGACCCATTTGCGACCAAGCTTTAACTTCCTGACTGATGTCTTGAGATGTTGCTTCAATACATCCACATAATTTTCCTTCCTCATGATGCCATCTATTTTGTGAATTGCACCAGTCCCTCCTGCAGCAAAGCACCCCCACAGCATGATGCTGCCACCCTCGTGCTTCACGGTTGGGATGGTGTTCTTCGGCTTACAAGTCATCCCCTTTTTCCTCCAAACATAACGATGGTCATTATGGCCAAACAGTTTAAAAAAGAACGATCTTTGTCCCAATGTGCAGTTGCAAACCGTAGTCTGGCTTTTTTATGGCGGTTTTAGAGCAGTGGCTTCTTCCTTGCTGAGCGGCCTTTCAGGTTATGTCGATATAGGACTCATT
>NW_028159547.1:0-5000 GCF_964263955.1 Coregonus lavaretus
CTGGGAGACAGAAATCTTTCTGATTGAGAGGGGGTCAAATACTTATTTCCCTCATTAAAATGCAAATCAATTTATAAAATTTTTGACATGCGTTTTTCTGGATTTTGTTGTTGTTATTCTGTCTCTCACTGTTCAAATAAACCTACCATTAAAATTATAGACTGATCATTTCTTTGTCAGTGGGCAAACGTACAAAATCAGCAGGGGATCAAATACTTTTTCCCCTCACTTTACAGACTCAGTGAGCATAGCCTTGCTATGGAGAAAGGCTGCCATAGGCAGACCTGGCTCTCAAGAGAAGACAGGCTATGTGCACACTGCCCACAAAATGAGGTGGAAATTGAGCTACACTTCCTGACCTCCTGCCAAATGTATGACCATATTAGAGACACATATTTCCCTCAGATTACAGAGATCCACAAAGAATTCAAAAACAAATCCAATTTTGATAAACTCCCTTATCTACTGGGTGAAAAACCACAGTGTGCCATCACAGCAGCAAGATTTGTGACCTGTTGCCACAAGAAAAGGGCAACCAGTGAAGAACAAACACCATTGTAAATACAACCCATATTTATGTTTATTTATTTTCCCAGTTGTACTTTAACTATTTGCACATTGTTACAACACTGTATATATACATAATATGACATTTGAAATGTCTTTATTCTTTTGGAACTTCTGAGTGTAATGTTTACTGTTAATTTTTATTGTTTATTTCATTTTTGTTTACAGTGGCTTGCGAAAGTATTCACCCCCCTTTGGCATTTTTCCTATTTTGTTGCCTTACAACCTGTAATTAAAATTCATTTTTGGGGGGTTTGTATCATTTCATTTACACAACATGCCTACCACTTTGAAGATGCAAAATATTTTTTTATTGTGAAACAAACAAGAAATAAGACCAAAAAAAAACAGAAAACTTGAGTGTGCATAACAATTCAACCTCCCAAAGTCAATACTTTGTAGAGCCACCTTTTAAAGCAATTACAGCTGCAAGTCTCTTGGGGTATGTCTCTATAAGTTTGGCACATCTAGCCACTGGGATTTTTGCCCATTCTTCAAGGCAAAACTGCTCCAGCTCCTTCAAGTTGGATGGGTTCCGCTGGTGTACAGCAATCTTTAAGTCATACCACAGATTCTCAATTGGATTGAGGTCTGGGCTTTGACTATGCCATTCCAAGACATTTAAATGTTTCCCCTTAAACCACTCGAGTGTTGCTTTAGCAGTATGCTTAGGGTCATTGTCCTGCTGGAAGGTGAACCTCTGTCCCAGTCTCAAATCTCTGGAAGACTGAAACAGGTTTCCCTCAAGAATTTCCCTGTATTTAGCGCAATCCATCATTCCTTCAATTCTGACCAGTTTCCCAGTCATTGCCGATGAAAAACATCCCCACAGCATGATGCTGCCACCACCATGCTTCACTGTGGGGATGGTGTTCTCAGGGTGATGAGAGGTGTTGGGTTTGCGCCAGACATAGCGTTTTCCTTGATGGCTTATTTTTTTCTTTAAGCAATGGCTTTTTTCTGGCCACTCTTCCGTAAAGCCCAGCTCTGTGGAGTGTACGGCTTAAAGTGGTCCTATAATCTCCGCTGTGGAGCTTTGCAGCTCCTTCAGGGTTATATTTGGTCTCTTTGTTGCCTCTCTGATTAATGCCCTCCTTGCCTGGTCCGTGAGTTTTGGTGGGCGGCCCTCTCTTGGCAGGTTTGTTGTGGTGCCATATTCTTTCAATTTTTTAATAATGGATTTAATGGTGCTCCGTGGGATGTTCAAGGTTTCAGATATTTTTTTTATAACCCAACCCTGATCTGTACTTCTCCACAACTTTGTCCCTGACCTGTTTGGAGAGCTCCTTGGTCTTCATGGTGCCGCTTGCTTGGTGGTGCCCCTTGCTTAGTGGTGTTGCAGACTCTGGGCCCTTTCAGAACAGGTGTATATATACTGAGATCATGTGACAGATCATGTAACACTTAGACTAGAAGGGGGGAGTGTGTGTGTGTGTGTGTGTGTGTGTGTGCGCGCGTGTGTATGTGTGTGTGTGTGTGTGGTGGGGGGGTTAAAAAAGGAGATTAGACTAGATTAAGAGATAGTGGAAAACATCAGACTGCCCCACCAGCCCACCACCCCTCCCCCATCACCCCCCACTACACACATGCACGCACAAACACACATACGCACACACACACGCACGCACACACACCCGCACACACACACACACGCACGAACACACACACACCCTACACCCGCACACACACACACACACACACACGCACGCACACACACACAGACACGCACACAGACACGCACACAAACACGCACACACACACACACACACACACACGCACACACACACATACACACACTCACACATACACACTCCCCAGACGGAGGCCCTTCATCCTGTTGGCGTCAGCCCAGCATCACTTAAAGAGCAAGTGAGGCCATTTGCAACTGATGATTCTCAGTGTGATTGGTCGACCTCATGCTGACCCCCAGAGACCCCCCAGGGCCGTGACGAAGGAAGTGGCTGCTGGAAGCCTAGCCGACTCATGGTACGCAACCTCCTTCCAAATCACACACTGCAACTCTCCTCCCTTCTATCTCCCACACACTATCATCCTTCAATCTCTTGGTCTCCTATCCTCCATCTCTCTGTCCCTTCTTCTATCCCTCCCTCTATCCCTCTCTATCTCTCTCTCTATCCCTCTCTATCTCTCTCTCTCTCCCTCTCTATCTCTCTCTCTCTCCCTCTCTCTCTCTCTCTCTCTCTCTCTCCCCCTCTCTCTCTCCTTCTTTCTCTTTCTCCCCTCCCTTCCTCTCTTTCTCTCTCACAACCTATAATGCAGCTTTGGCCAAAGAAAATATCACACAGACATCACACTCCTGATGTCCAACAATCAGTTCAACACAGTAGAACATCTGATGGACAGAAACAGTCTCTTATCAACAGTGTATTTATATTCACGCAAACTGGCAAATGTGACCATCTGGGTTCGAGTCCATGTCTCCTCCAGTGTGCCAAATGACTGTGTTAGCCTGCGGAGCCAAAGGCACAAAGCTAAGGAGAGGACACTGAAACAACCCCTGCATTCCAAATACAGGAGACCTAGTCTAGTCTGTCTCTCAGTCATTAAGATCAGAATGAGATTATCTCATAGAGACTAAGCTCTCTGTAATATGCATCAAAGATCTCCCTGATGGAGCCTTAATGAGAAGTAGTGGGAAGAGGGGGAGAAAACACACACACACACAAACACACACACACACACACTTTCAGGCCTTTTCCCCTAACCCTCCTCCCCTCCTAACAAGCCTGGCGGAGCTACAATTATGAGGAGGAAAGCATATATTTATAGCGAGCCGCGGATAAATCGCGGAATGAATAGTGAGGTGGTTATATTTAACAGTCTGTGATGTCAACACGAAGTTGGCCAGTTGCCATGGTTTCTCCCCACTGAGGGGGGGGCGGGGTGCGTGGTCTTATCGACGGCGTGCTGAGAGAAGGCAGTGGCGGAGGAGAGATAGCGTGTCGACGGACTGAGAGGAAAGACGTACTACAAAGCGGGGTGTTGTGGTCGCTGGGTGGTACAATGAACTCAGCACCTGAGAGACATGGGTTTACATTATAATATGCCCTTGAACTGTCCTCTATTGTAGGTGAGAGGTAGTGATATTACAGGTGGCCATTAGGACATTAGTGGATGATGACACTTGATTTGGATTGTCATGCAAACTCGCTGATGTGGAAAAACTATCCTGAACCATATCTCAGCCCAAGCTATGGTAAAGACAGTTGAAACTGTTACAGTGTAGGCTACTGTATGTATGTAGACAAGACTGAATGGGAGAAAATCACATGAGAGGATCCTTATGTAAAACAGTGGCAGCCTAAATTTATCCCGCCTATTCACTAAGAAATGAGGCCACACTTCCCCAGCAACAACCAGCTGACAAATTCAACCAGCCATCACTCCTGCCAATGAAATAATCCTCCAACAGAAGCACTCTCCCCATTCAACGAGAGACACTACAGTCATTTGCACCATGCAAGCTCTTTCATTCTATAGTGTGTAGTGCATACGGCTACATGATAGTGGCTAATTCTATAATGGCAAGCATTCCAAATGACTTCATCCAACAGCTATGTTATCTCAATGGACCAGGGGGGCTTCCACTGTTGGTGTGAAGGGCCAGAGAGAAGAAGAGCTAATCATGGGAGGGTATTGAGCGAGAGAGGGGAGTGTTTGTGTGTGTGTGTGTGTGTGTGTGTGTGTGTGTGTGTGTGTGTGTACAAGCGTAGTGGAAGTGCATCTGAGGGTCTCTCAATTTAGTACACAACTGAAGCTCCTTAACCCAACTACGGTATTAACATCTCCACGTGGTCCACCGCAACAGACACACACACACACACACACGCACGCACACACACACACACACACACACACACACACACAGCAGAGGAAATGACAAGTGTTGTGAAGTCGCCGGGGCGAAGAGGAAACACTTACAGCCTAGCACCGTAATCCTCAACTCTGAGAGTGACGTGCTGTTTCACATGGGATTACATCATCCTGCACAAGCAGTGTCTAGCCCCTAAAGATCAAGAAGGAGAGAGGGATGGAGGAGGGAGAGAGGGAGAGAGGGAAGGATGGAGGAATGGAGAGAGGGATGGAGGAGGGAGAGAGGGAAGGATGGAGGAATGGAGAGAGGGATGGAGGAGGGAGAGAGGGAAGGATGGAGGAATGGAGAGAGGGATGGAGGAGGGAGAGTGGGAAGGATGGAGAAATGAAGAGAGGGATGGAGGAGGGAGAGAGGGAAGAATGGAGGAATGGAGAGAGGGATGGAGGAGGGAGAGAGGGGATGGAGGAATGGAGAGAGGGATGGAGGAGGGAGAGAGGGAAGGATGGAGGAATGGAGAGAGGGATGGAGGAGGGAGAGAGGAAAGAATGGAGGAATGGAGAGAGGGGTGGAGGAGGGAGAGTGGGAAGGATGGAGGAGG
>NW_028159547.1:10000-45627 GCF_964263955.1 Coregonus lavaretus
TATGTCAATTTAAAAAAAAGCATTTCCATTATAGAACAGTGAGTAAACAAACTGCAACAACATCAAGGTGCTACAGTACCAGTCACCTTGCTTCATAAGCTTGCTTTATCTTGGCCAGGTCGCAGTTGTAAATGAGAACTTGTTCTCAACTGGTTTACCTGGTTAAATAAAGGTGAAATAAATAAATAAATAAAAAATAAGAAAGACGAGATATCAGCTCATATTTCTCTCCATATTTCCCTTGAGTGAGATACGTTGTGTTTGCAAAAAGGGCTCAATTAAACACATACATTAATAGAAAAATGTACCAATAGTAAAGCGGAGCTTGTTGCACTGGAAGTAGAGGAAGTGAAGATATGCCCTGAGATCTGTTGCTGGCTGTAGGAAGGATGAGATCTGTTGGTGGTTGTAGGAAGGATGAGATCTGTTGCTGGTTGTAGGAAGGATGAGATCTGTTGGTGGCTGTAGGAAGGATGAGATCTGTTGGTGGTTGTAGGAAGGATGAGATCTGTTGCTGGTTGTAGGAAGGATGAGATCTGTTGGTGGCTGTAGGAAGGATGAGATCTGTTGGTGGCTGTTGGAAGGATCAGATCTGTTGCTGGCTGTAGGAAGGATCAGATCTGTTGGTGGCTGTAGGAAGGATCAGATCTGTTGGTGGCTGTAGGAAGGATAGATCTGTGTGTGGCTGTAGGAAGCATCAGATCTGTTGCTGGCTGTAGGAAAGATCAGATCTGTTGGTGGCTGTTGGAAGGATCAGATCTGTTGCTGGCTGTAGGAAGGATCAGATCTGTTGGTGGCTGTAGGAAGGATCAGATCTGTTGGTGGCTGTAGGAAGGATAGATCTGTGTGTGGCTGTAGGAAGGATCAGATATGTTGCTGGCTGTAGGAAGGATCAGGTCTGTTGGTGGCTGTAGGAAGGATCAGATATTATGGTGGCTGTAGGAAGGATCAGCTATTTTGGTGGCTGTAGGAAGGATCAGGTCTGTTGGTGGCTGTAGGAAGGATCAGCTATTTTGGTGGCTGTAGGAAGGATCAGGTCTGTTGGTGGCTGTAGGAAGGATCAGATATTATGGTGGCTGTAGGAAGGATCAGCTATTTTGGTGGCTGTAGGAAGGATCAGATCTGTTGGTGGCTGTAGGAAGGATCAGATATTATGGTGGCTGTAGGAAGGATCAGCTATTTTGGTGGCTGTAGGAAGGATCAGGTCTGTTGGTGGCTGTAGGAAGGATCAGATATTATGGTGGCTGTAGGAAGGATCAGCTATTTTGGTGGCTGTAGGAAGGATCAGATCTGTTGGTGGCTGTAGGAAGGATAGGATCTGTTGGTGGCTGCAGGAACATATCTGTTGGTGGCTGTAGGAAGGATCAGATCTGTTGGTGGCTGTAGGAAGGATCAGATCTGTTGGTGGCTGTAGGAAGGATAGATCTGTTGGTGGCTGTAGGAAGGATCAGATCTGTGTGTCTGTTGGAAGGATCCAATCTGTTGGTGGCTGTTGGAAGGATCAGATCGGTTGGTGGTTGTTGGAAGGATCAGATCTGTTGGTGGCTGTAGGAAGGATCAGATCTGTTGGTGGCTGTAGGAAGGATTCTCTACAAAACACACAAACCATTCTACTCTCCATTTCTCTTCCTGTACCTTTTGTTTCTAACAGCCTCACACTGCAATGTGTGTGTGTGCATGTGTGTGTGTGTGTGTGTCTGTCTGTCGGGGAATTTGTGTGGAGACAGTAGCCTCCCAGTCTCTCTCTCTGTTCTCTCTCTTTCCACCTCCCTGAACCTCCCCCCTCTCTCCTCCTCCCTTCCCCCCTGTCTCCTGGCCCACGCTGAGTGTGTTCCAAAGCTATAATCACCACCTGGTGATACTGCAGTAGACAGGGTACAGACTCAACAAGACACAGGCACAGCCAGATCACCCCACCCCCCAACATCACCCCCTCTAATGGCTCTGGAGAGCTGTCGTCTTCCCTGTCTCTTTACCCCCTCTCTAAAAGGGCTGACATCCTATATCTCTAGATTATTTCACAACTTGCCATTTTTTATCATCATGCCTCAATTTGTCTCCAATTCGTTCATTTATTATCAGACAAACTGACTATCTGAATCTCTGCTTTTTATCTGGGCGGCTTGCACTTATCTGACGAAGGCAGATTAGCTCTCTCTATCTCTTATCGCGAGCAGAGTGATTTGAACGCATGTCAAGGACTTTTCTTAGGGTTTTATGGAGGTAAACGTGCTGTTAACACAGCCAGGGTAATAGGTTACACTCGTAGGAACGGCGATTTCGAGCAATGCGTTAAGTACTGGTATGTTGTTGTCATGTCCTTGTAAGATGGAACATTGAATTATAGGTGTTTTGAGAGGTCAAGTGTCATTCCTAGCCAGTGTCAACCAGTGTTAACCATGACCTATTCATCTGATAACGTGTTTGGATACGACGCATTACCACGGACATACACACACGCATACTCACACACGCATGCACACACACAAACATGCACGCGCATACTCACACTCACACACACACACACTCACACACACACACACACACACACACACCCCCCATCGCATTTGCAGAGATGATCCCTCCACTTGGTTTGCATTACAGCAATTGGGATGTGAATTGAAAAAGAGGCAATGAGAGCGGTGTCTAATGTTCCTCTGTGTTAGGACGGCAGTCTGTTTATCTTCAGAGAACCAGTGTTATGACAGGGGACAGACCGTCTCTCTAATCCCTGACTCATTCCCTATACACTGTACTGCACCCGCACTACCAGTGTGGGGGAAGGGGGGGAGGGGTGAGGAGTGTGTGTGTGGGAGAGAGAGAGTCTGCATGCATGCGCTTGCCTGTGACGGGGGCTCACACTCAGAGAGAATTTCCGTTGATGGCAAAATCCACCTCATGAAAAGAGAGAGACTTTTTTTATAATATAATAAATAATAATATGCCATTTAGCAGACGCTTTTATCCAAAGCGACTTACAGTCATGCGTGCATACATTTTTGTGTTTTTCACACTAGGATGAGTATTCTGAGGTGGAACGCAATTCATTCTGCCCACGGCGGGACTTGCTTTACTACAGTGTATTAATAGCTCTCTCCCAGCCCTTCAAAACATCATACAATACAACATGTGATACCAACAAGTAATTTACCATCCTTTACCCATAGCGGTAGCCTAGAGCTTATATTTACCCTGGTAATTTATAGCGAAATAACATTCTTTTTGAAATACGAGTGACTAAAACAGTCACAGTCGTGAAATATCAAAAATAGTTCATAAAATGTTATTTTGAATTCAGATGCATCAGCATCAATACGGTAAATACATCAATCTTATCTGAAGTATAAACCGGTAATGTGTTTTAAAATGAAGTCAGAAGCACAGGGGAAGACCGTCATTATGTTAAATGATATGTGGATTGATGACCAATGTAGACTGTTCAGGGAGTACTATCTATTGATTGCTATCAGTTTGACAAACTGATGGACAGATATGGCTCTATTACAGGGAGCTGGTAATGCAATATACCGTTAATGTTTCATGACAAATGGATTTAAAAAACTAAACAGAATAGAGTTATCTTCTCTGGCCTCTCTCTGGTAGAAGTGGTTTCGGGGGAAACGTATAAATGAAATCCATTTGTCTGTTTTTAAGACAAGATGTCTCTTTGGGGGGGAAGATTTTTTCACTAGCCAAAAGAAACAATTTGGATAAAAAAATACAACAATTATCAATTCATTGATTTATATGGGTGTTTCCCCAAGTGAAGGGGCTCATTAAAGATGGGTACTTATAACCCCTAAAACACATTCATAACCCATTCATAACCATTCATACATACATAATGCATTTACATGCAGTACATGAACATTACCTTAAGAGGATACAACTAAACTATCAACTTGTTGTACTGCTTATGTATGAATTCAGAACGTGTATTGAAGCCCTTAGGTACCCATCAACTAAAGATTCTGGCAATTTGTTTTTAGTTTTTCAGATGTACTCATGGATACAGTTTTTGTCTTTGCTTGCAGTGTGAAGGAAGTTAGAGTTCTCGCAGTATCACTTTAAAGATAGACTAAGTACACCTTCTGAAAGACTACCAGCGCCCTGTGGCAGGTGTTTTACGGTCAAGTTCACCTCACCCTTCAACAAGGCTTTTGCTAGGATGAATGCGTCCCCCTTTATGGGGTTTCAGGTGTCTCTGAACGGTGCTTACACACCTGCCCTATGTCTGGAAGCCCCTGCCAACACTACACACACACAGTAAACAAATGGTCTGGTGACAAACACACAGGCACATGCACAAACAAACGCATGCACGCACCAACACCCACACCCAACCACCAACACCCACACCCAACCACCCACACACACACTCATTTTGTGGTGAAGGCCCAAGGCCAGAGGATGTGTATGTGTACGTGTGTGGGTGTGTATTGACAAACCATATGCTTCTAATTGACATCACCCCCACAGTTTTGATAACAGCAGATGCCCCAGACCTCTGTAGCACTGTTGGTTTACCGTAGATTGGCAACAAAACACTGGGTAACAACTCCAGAATAGTGTTACTCACTCACATACACACACACACTACACACACACACACACACACACACACACACACACACACACACACACACACACACACACACACACACACACACACACACACACACACACACACACACACACACACACAAACACACACACAAACACACACACACACACACACACACACACACAAATAAGTACAATTATTCTAATCTGTGTCACAGAAAACAACAAACATTTTGTGGAGAACTTAATTTGATGCATTGCCTTTCATGTTAATGGATGGCCAACGGAAACAGCAAGAGAGAACAATAGCTGCTATCGTAAAAATGATCACTTCCCTCAATGTTCTCTCTCTGTGTCTGCGTCAATGCAACGGGTTCCCAGCACATTAAATGAGCTCCAGAATAATTAAAGCTGTCAAACACTCCTCCTTTCCTTTACTCAGTGATATTATTTAGTGATAATCATTGTACGATAATGGCTAAATGGAGGTATTTGAGACGTGCATGCCACCCAATCTTTACTTCTTCCTGTGTACATTTCTACCCAATCAGAGTAAGAGAAAGAAAGAGGCTGTTGGGTCGTCGTCGTCGGTCCCTGTTGCTTTTCTTATTTCCTAATTATTCCTCACAGTCTGCTTCTTGTCGCGTTACGTAACGTCCCTCTATCGCTCGATTGGCCAGCGGGGCGTCAGCGTGAAATTATGGGAAAACAAAAGGGTGAGGAGACAGGTTGAGCCAATTAAACGATACAACAGGTAGGTCATTTCTTCACAACACTTTTTTCCTAATGAGCCCCAGTGATAAGTCATGTTTTAATTTGATACATTCTCTCTCTTCTCCTCTCTGTTATGCCAGCCAAGTGATATGCCTTTCGGTATTGTTCTTGCCCGGAGGGAAAATGTCACAGCGGCAGCGCTGGCGCTGCTCTGGAACGGATCTGACACCCCAGTAATTACTTCGCCGTAGCGCCGTCGCCGGGAATGAGGGCATTTCTCTGCAATGACAATAACATCTGTCAGAAAGCCAAGCAGTTCAGCTTCAAGTTCCTGTCCTCATTCTGTCTCAGGCTAGGTCTGAAATTACACCCTCTTCTTCCCTGTGTACTTGTGGCTCTGGTCAAAGGTAGTGCACTGTGTAGGGAATAGGGTGTCATTTCAGATGCAGCCTCTCTCTCTCTTTTAGGAGACTGCCCTACACATATCCCCATGCTTTACATGCCAGAGTCCCAGAGGAGGAGCTACGGATGCACACAGTAGTCAACCTGAGCTACAGGGAAAATAGGTTAGAAACATCAATACTTCTATGGGCTTTTCTTTCCTTATCATGTGCAGAGCTAGAGGAGCAAGTAGACATGGCACATGGGGAGTGTGTGTGTTTGTGTGTGTGTGTGTGTGTGTGTCTGTGTTTGTGTGTGTGCCTCTCCTCCCACAGCAGAGGGAGGTCAAAGGCCACTGACAGAGTGGTTGGAACAGAACAGCAGCAGTTGGTGGTCTGGGGGAAGATGGCTGACCCACCTCTGGAGGACTGGAGGATGAAGATAATGATACAATATGGAGCAGCTCCCTGGACTCTGTCTACTCTGGCTGCACAGGAAATGGAGCAGGACTGCAGAGTGGAGGACACACATGGACAGTCAACAGTGAGCGGGTTTGACAGCATGGGGACGGTCGTGGTGGTGTGGCAAGCAACACAGACACCATAGTGTGTCTGTGGGAAGGGGATAGAGCTGCATGTAATGACAGATACCCAGCTGGGCTCTATATCCTCCTGCTGTTGTATGGAATCAGATGGCTTTACTTCACTAAATGGGGGAGGGAGGGAAATGGGGGAGGGAGGGAAATGGGGGAGGGAGGGAAATGGGGGAGGGAGGGAAATGGGGGTAAATGCAGTTAAGTGTAGCCTGTACATTACTGGTACTGTTACATATGATTCAGACACTGTGTCTAATTACCTCATAATAGGAATGCCTAATCATGTGATTATCAGTGTTATGTTATAGTGCACTATGTTATAGCAAGAGATCAAATGCATTTTCTGTGTTTGAAAAGTCTACTTTTACATTGGGAAATATAGGCAATGCTTCTTCACTTGTACCGTTCCAATTCAATTTAATTCAATCCAAACCCATCTCCCTACCAGCACACAGTCCAGTGGTTACGGTACCCAGATGATGAGAATAATGTCTTCCTCTCATTTGCATATGGTAATGAGCGCATGGTGATTAAAAAGTGTAATGAGGGTTAAGTGCTCTGTTGCCAGATAGATGAAGGTGATTGGTGGAGAGAGTGGATGGAACAGGGAGACAGGAGGAAAGTCTGTGTTCTCCCTAGACGCAGTTCATCACTTCTTTCTATTCTTTAAAGTGTGTATATGAATTGGGGGGACAGACTGGGAGATTGTGTGTGTGTGTGTTTATGTGTGTGTGGTTTGTGTGTGTGTGTGGAAGCGCATGCTTGTGCTTGTGTGTGCGCGTGCATTTGTATGTATGGGAGAGCATGTGTGTCTTTGTATGCCTGTGTGTGCATGTTATTGCCCCCAGAGAGAACACAGCACAAGGGATGCTGACCTCATTCTCCCACGTCACATCTACCTAGTTTATGAATGGTTGAATGGGTGAACAGAAATAACATCCATCAGATCCTTACGTAATAACGCCTTGAAGTAAACAATTATAATAATAACACAAGTATGCTGAAAAACCTTTGAAGTAATTTCCAAACCGCCCCCTCCGGACAATCACTTGTAGCCCAAGGTGACAAAGATTATTCTCAATATTTTCCAGCACAGACATGGAGGAAGTAACAATAGAACGTAGAATGAGAAAGTTTGCTGATATCAGACCAGAGACCTCTTCTGTATCCCAAATGCCACTCTATACCCTATGGGGCCTGGTCAAAAGTAGTGCACTACATAGGGAATAGATGCCATTTGGGACGCAGACCTCGACTCTATTTGACTAGATAAGAGTGTGTTGGAACTAAGAACAAAGAACAGAGAAGGATACATTGACCAAGACTATCCACCGCAGGGCGTGTTCCTTCTCTACCACAGTGAAAGGATTCTATATCTCCTCATTCTATAGCTCCTTTTAAAACCGCAGCTGCCTTTATTCAATTATGCTTGCATACTCGGTAGCTAGTTGAATAGAAGTCTTTGAAAGCACAAAACTCAGAATTAATTAACCTTTTGTTATTGTGCACTCACAATTTACCTCGCTGTTTCTCAACAGTAAGTTTTTCAGCCAAATGTGATGCGCTTCCTTGATGCTGGAGGTTACAGTGCAATCGGTGACTTCAGTTCGGAGACGTAAGAAGGCTGCCCATACTCTTAGAGGAAACGCCATGGACATTCTCTGAATCCCGGCTATTCCATATGTACAGTATGTGTGTCAAAATAGCTGATGTTGAAAAGACAATTCATAATGGGGAATGTTGAAGGACATCAATGCACACAAACAAATAGGATAGTAGATGTCAGTTAATTCTAAAAGCATCTCACACACACACACACACACACACCCATACACACACAGTTGCTAAAATGAAATTATAAACTGGGTGGTTCGAGCCCTGAATGCTGATTGGCTGACAGCTGTGGTATATCAGACCATATACCATGGGTATGACAAAACATGTATTTTTACTGTTCTAATTACGTGGATAACCAGTTTATAATAGCAATAATGCACCTTGGGGGTTTGTGGTATATGGCCAATATACCACGGCTAAGGGCTGTATGTGAAATAACACCTGGAATAATACAACGGGTGGATCTAATTCTTGATGCTGATTGGTTAAAACCGCGTTCCAGCCATTGACGGCCAAATGCCTATTTACTGTTCCATCTGAAAAATGACTGCACATCTGTCATAGGGTGGACTTTAGGTCTTCTATGAATTGAATTCTCACTGATCTTTCTCACAAATGATTGACTTTCATTGATTGCTGATTGCCCTTAATCGATTGCATGTGTGCTGTGACTTGGAGAGTTGCTGTGCTTAATTGTACGAACTTTTTAACCACCCTCCTCCTGTGATTGGAGCATCCTCTAACTACGCTCTCTCTTTCGTTGCAGTTCACCCCCTCTGCCTCAGTCCAAACTACAAATGTCTGAGCTGTCAGTCCAAACTACAAATGTCTGCGCTGTCAGTCCAAACTACAAATGTCTGCGCTGTCAGTCCAAACTACAAATGTCTGCGCTGTCAGTCCAAACTACAAATGTCTGCGCTGTCAGTCCAAACTACAAATGTCTGAGCTGTCAGTCCAAACTACAGATGTCTGAGCTGTCAGTCCAAACTACAGATGTCTGAGCTGTCAGTCCAAACTACAGATGTCTGCGCTGTGGAGCTCTGGTTGGAGCTAGCTCCTAGTGGCGTCTGGAGCTCTGGTTGGAGCTAGCTCCTAGTGGCGTCTGGAGCTCTGGTTGGAGCTAGCTCCTAGTGGCGTCTGGAGCTCTGGTTGGAGCTAGCTCCTAGTGGCGTCTGGAGCTCTGGTTGGAGCTAGCTCCTAGTGGCGTCTGGAGCTCTGGTTGGAGCTAGCTCCTAGTGGCGTCTGGAGCTCTGGTTGGAGCTAGCTCCTAGTGGCGTCTGGAGCTCTGGTTGGAGCTAGCTCCTAGTGGCGTCTGGAGCTCTGGTTGGAGCTAGCTCCTAGTGGCGTCTGGAGCTCTGGTTGGAGCTAGCTCCTAGTGGCGTCCGTCCTGAACATAGTTCGCCCTGTGTTCAGGGTTGTCGGCTATCGTTTGTTATTTTGTGGTTCTTGCTCCAAGCGCCACTCCTCGTACTCCTCCAGGCTCGGGATGATGGTGGCTTTTCCAGGTAGAGTTGTTATGATGATGATGTAACAATGTAAATGATTGCTCATAAGGTGACAGTGAGGTGATTGTCGGCCTAGTTATTATCTCAGTAGTCACCATCTGTATTGATTGATGATTGTTGCTGTTTATGCTGGTAAACCAAAACGAAAACTGCCAGTTGATTTTAAACCTGTAACTGAAAAATAACTTTGTAATAATTGTTGGTAGACTTAGTAAATGAGGCGTACATGGGTGCCGTCATCTTTATGCCCCTTCGCCATTCATAAACTTGATCTCCACTCTAAAGCAGACAGACATTACCCCCCCCAAAAAAAAATAAACTCAGTCTGGCTTTCAACTCATCAGTTTTCTTCTTGTCATGTCAGTCATTGCATACCTTAGAGAGCTATTTATTTATAACTCGTCAGAAATGTCCAGATCAACTAGCCCATGTCGGCTAACGTTTTTTTAGCCCATACATTTTGTTGTAACGTTTGTGTCACTCAAATATCACATGAATACACATTAGACATGGCAAAATGTACAGAATTGCAAGAAAATGTGCTTTAAAACTGCACAATTTTCTCTGCACCCCATGACAAAATGTATAGAATCGCAGGAAATAAGCTGTAAACCTGCATCATTTTCTCTCCGCCAACAAGAGGGGTGTGAACAGTTTGTCATGAACAGTGCTTGTGCTCATAGAATAGACGTGGCAACCCACATGCCAATATGTCCTCCAAACCATGGCTTCTTTGGCATTATCACTTAATTAAAGAATTCCGGGAGTCAAATAGAGCCAATAGGAGGACTTAATTGAAAGTGTGTTTCCATGCCAACGGCAGCTTCCCCCGAGCCCCAGCTGATGAAGTTGATTGACAGTTACACAAACCCACAATGTGGCTAGGCAATGTTACAGAAGATCTACCTCCTCTCTACAAACAAATCGTTATCAGTAGTGTCTTCGTCACACATACGCACGGAAGCAGGAACGCACACCCACACACACACAGACAGACACACACACACAGACACACACACCTCCCCTCCGAGTACATGCTCATCAGTCAAATCAAATCAAATCAAATTTTATTGGTCACATGCGCCGAATACAACAGGTGCAGACATTACAGTGAAATGCTTACTTACAGCCCTTAACCAACAGTGCATTTATTTTAAACAAAAAAGTAAGAATCAGTGCTACCATTCACTCGTAAATGTTTTTCGAGGCGGTCACAGAGTGTGAAACGTGGTCCCTCTGTGCTGCCGTCTGGCTCCCCGGTGGATGAAGCCTGCCTCTGGTTCTAAACACACACTTAGAGAGACGAAGGAGCCACAGAGGCCTGTCCCTGGAGGGAATCTACCCCACACAGTGAGATCAGATGGAGTATCAACTCCCCCACTGCTGCCTTCTAGAAATCCAAATTAGAACTGTCACTTTTCACCCAAACACTGGGGAGACCAGCTCACTATGGAACTCCCACTCTGGGTTTCTTTGTGGTTAGTTATTATGGATGATTTATTCTGGATATGTAGCCTTGGGAATGCAGCAAAAAAATTTTTTGAGGAAGAATGGACTGCAATTTGGAGAGTTTCATTACAATTAATTGTTATGGGAAAATGGAGGGAATATTCCAAGGAAGAAGTAAAGGAGGATTTGAGGGAAATTTATGGGAAAATATGTCCCAGCTGGGATAACATTTGAAATAAAAAGGAAAAGTTGGAAATGCTGCAGGTAGCGTAGCGGTTAAGAGCATTGGGCCAGTAACCGATAGGTTGCTGGTTCGAATCCCTGATCCGACTAGGATAAAAATCTTTCTGTGCCCTTGAACAAGGCACTTAACCCTAAATGTGCCTCTAAGTCGTTCTGGATAAGAGCATCTGCTACAGTAAATGACTAAAATGTAAATGGTTGGCTTGCTTGGCTGGGCGCTGAAAAAGGCTAAATTCACTTTGCTATAACCGGACTGCTACCAGGGACGGACTGAGCCCAGAAATTGGCCCTGGCCTTTCAAACACACCGGCCCATTTCCTTCCTCGAGGCCCCTACACTGGCCCATTTCCTTCCTCAAGGCCCCTACACTGGCCCATTTCCTTCCTTGAGGCCCCTACACTGGCCCATTTCCTTCCTTGAGGCCCCTACACTGGCCCATTTCTTTCCCTCTTTATTATAATGTAAATGTAAATTATTAGCCAAATAATAATATGTGATGATTATGTGCAAAACCCCCCAATTTAGCCAGGCACACTGGGCTAAAAATGGACCAGCCCATCTGGCATTTGTCAGAATTGCCCTATGGCTAGTCTGTCTCTGACATTAGAAAATAAAACATTACAGCTGAATCCATGTGTTTATTCATTTTGGTGTGCCGGCCAAGAGGTCAACAGAGCAGTGTTTACAGAAATCCCTGATTCCCAGAATGTTGTGCCGGCAAAGATATTATCATAACCCAGGGGGCTGCCAAGTTCAAGCACTTTTGACTCCTTTGCTGCTTTCCAGTCTCAGGTCTATTAGCTCTCTCACTTCTTCTGTAAAGAATTATCATAGAAATCAACAACATAGCTTCCCTCACATGCTGCAGAGCCTTCAAATGCAATGTTTAAATTCTCACCTCGGCCCTGACCGATGGTTGATGTCCGCCATGTTGTGTGTTGTCTATCACAAAGGTCGACGGGGTCAAAGGTGAAACATCACCTGGTCGTGTCCCTATATCGTTAGTATTGTCAGTATTTTATTTATTCCAGAAGTTATAACTGTACTCACGCCGACTGATTATGATGGACAGGTGTCGCGCCACGACTCGTTACCCTGCCGGCAGCCAACCTAGTCAACATTCATGGGACAGGAAGTGCAAACTCAAATAGATACTGCACAGATCCTGCCATTACACCCCTGACACGATTCCCTTCTTGTCTTTGAGCTTCCCCGCGGCGTCTCACCTTCACACCTTGGCACATGTTCAATGCCAGAAACACAGACGCACCGGCGCTTATGCATACGCTCACAAATACACACACGTTGACGTACCTAAAGTACACACGCGCACCAAGCTTGCGCGCACGCACACACACACACACACGCACACGCACGCACGCACACACGCACGCACACACACACACACACACACACACACACACACACACACACACGCACACGCACACACACACACACACACACACACACACACACACACACACACACACACACACACACACACACACACACACACACACACACACACACACACACACTTGTAATCTAGCTTGTATCTTTAATTCCAACAGGGCATGTAACCCCACACTGGAAGTTACCCTCCGACCCTCCCAGTTACATCCTCTTCCGCCAAATGTCATATGTGAGGCACTCTCGTCCCTGGGACAATGAAAGGGATAGGGTTTCCAGGCGAGACTTAGCAGCATCCAAATTTAGCTCTGACTCATGAAGGGGGAGGGATGGGGATCTATCTACTGAAGGGAGAGGAGGGAGCGAGGGAGGGAGACCCCCGCACCACACACACCCTCCCCAAATCTCTGAACAGTAAAATTAGCCTTCCGATAACAGCCCTTAGAAATGTGTTCTTGTCATCTTTGTAACCTCTTGGAGGTTAGAATGTTCTGGCGACTTGGAGAGGGATGATTGGTCAATGGCTTGGGAGGCCAGGGATTGGCTGATTAGACATGAAACCTGTGATGTAAATGTGGAGGCATGGTTTGCCAGTTTGTTGAGTAAACAACTCAACTCAGCAACTAGATGTGTAATACATGTACTAACTGGTATTACTATGAGACATTCATAGATCATAGTCTCATAAAGACAGTAGAGGTGGTCACAGCAGTGTCAAATAAATATGATTAAAGCAGTAGTTACAATAATCATGATAAACCACTCCACTTGTTTGATCTACTCCAGTACAGTACTAGCCTAGCACACCTGTTTCAACTAATCTAGGGCTTGATGATTAGTTGACTAGTTGAATCAGGTGCTGGTACTGAAATAGATATAAGTGTTGGGGAAGCTACTCTGAAAATGTAGTTTACCAAGCTACCAATTACTTCACTCTGGAAGAAGTTAAGCTACATTAAAGATATCCTTGATATAAATATAGTTTACTTAACTAAAGTTACTTTGAAAAAGTAGTTCAATACATCCAAACTACTTCGTGAAAAAGGATCATATGTAAATCTGAAATGTCATCAACTACAAACTGCAAGAAATTAAAAACTTTGGGGTCATATGTTAACAGAATGTGTAATTTAGCATATTAAACACAAAAACTCTGTTTCAAGTGAGAATTAGGAAGGTCTGATGCCGAAAAATAATGGAAATGATTGCCTACTTTACCCATGTTTTATTTTTTAAAGTAGTGTGTAGTTCCAGTAGTTAGCTACACCGCTACATGGTGAAACAGTAGTGTGTAGTTCCAGTAGTTAGCTACACCGCTACATGGTGAAACAGTAATGAACTACTGAAAACACTACCAAGATTTAAATTTAGTACAACTACCACCAAGCTACTATGAAATATAGTTAAATTATCAGTTGAACTACATATAGTTCACTACTCCCCAACACTGGTTGAGGAGAGGTTCAGGAAATAGTGTGATAGGATCATGTATACCTGTAGGCTACTGCTATTGTTGAATATTCTAGCAGGTACCAATGAATCCCTAGCAGTCACAACGTGGATATATTTCTGACTGAATAATCTGTCAGATCATAACAGTAAATGAGAGTCAGCATTTTTCTGGTAATAAATAAAACACAGTACGGTGTGAAAGTTGAACCACTCAACACTTTCTGTAAAACTGCAGTCACATTCCTTCCGTTTAAAAAGTTGGATGCCCTCCAGCGTCACAGAACCCAACCGATCTTGTCAATGCATTTAAAGCAGCACACAATGCGGACCCTGTCAGAAATTAACAATGAGTGATTGCCTCAAAATGACAGCTGTGATACAATCTACTGTAGGCCTGTCTGCAATGGAGGTTCTTAATGATGGGTGGAAGGAAACGAGAGGCCCTCCTCACACCCTTATCTAGCGGATATCCTCTTCTCCATCAAGACAAGAAGATTACACAGAGGCAAAGAGCAGAGAAAGAGAGAGAGAAAAGGTGATGGTGAAAATATTTTAAAAAGAGGAGAGAGAAACAGGACCAGATCTAGACATTTTGACAATCATTTATTTATTGAGGAGGTGATTTGAAATGATTAAAATACATTTAACACTTCCCTTTATCATGCGTTATAATAACACTGACTATAAGCGTCTATTATGACTCATAAGCGGTTATAAAACTTGGAATGACGTTTTATAGATCATTAACTATGATGACTTATTAGACTATAGTGCATAATGAATTATAACCTTACTGGTTTCAAAACACAGACAAGATAGTTAATACACACATTAGGCCCTATAATAGACTTAAACAACCGCTCATAAAGCTTCATAAAGCTTCATAAAGCACTGTGTTTTTGTTTGCCTTAAGTAAAGTACTACACTTCATTATAAAACACTATAATAGGTATTTGTAGGCTAGAAGTGTGATCATTTTCCGAAATAGAAAGAAAGATGCACAACACAGAGTTAGCTTCCTTGACATAGTCAGTATGATATGGACATTTTGTAAACAAAACTGTTCATTTCAATACACAACAAACATAGCTAGCTAACATTCACATGTCAACACTCAGTAGCTCCATGGAAAGTGTCTGTTGGCAAAGTGGTCGTTCCACGTCCCCCAGTCTTTAGCCTACTGCTGCTAGCTACCTCACAGGTCTATCAAACGTCTTCCCGTGGACAGGCAGTAACTGTAACAATCTTGTTCAGAAAAGCACAGTCTTGCCACTAGCTAGCGGCCATTCACACCGGTAGTGGCACAGCATGAGCACGAGCAGCCCCACTGTGCCCTCAACGATGCATAGCTAGCTAGACCTAAGTATCTCCACTAGCTAGCTTGCTAGCTACAGGACGAATTGTAACGCTTTCTTTGCAGCATATCGCACATCATAATTAACATTCTTATTCACTTAAACCTTAAATCCATGGCACTCGCGTATTATAGGGCCTAATGTGTGAATTAACTTTCTTGTCTGTGCCTTCAAATGGTGTCCTATTAACCAGTAAGGCTATAATACATTATGCACTATAGCATTAAAAGTCATTATAGCTAATGATCTATAAAACATCATACAAACCGTTTACGAGTTATTATAGACACTTACAGTCAGTGTTATATGACATTATAAAGGGTGTTATAAAGCAGTATACGTCTGATTCATAGAAGGTGTTACCATGCTACTATACTGCTCTTACTGAGGGATGGGATGAATTTGTGACATTCTAGTAAATAAGCCCACACAGTGTGCAACAGTGTGTGTGTGTGTGTATGTGTGTGTATGTATGTGTGTGCGTGTGTACGTGTGCGTGTGTATTTCTGCATGAGTGAGTACCACAATATATGCATGCTGACTGCATGCACCATAGGACCACAAAGAGAGAGAGGAGGGGGGGTCTATAGAGTAGAGCCCTGTGCATGTTCTGTTGCACGCACACACACACACACACACACACACACACACACACACACACACACACACACACACACACACACACACACACACACACACACACACACACACACACACACACAGTTTAATATACCCACTGAGACGGAACTGGCCCAACTGGTCAAGGCGCCCATCCCCCAATAGCCCCCTGGGTCATGTCACATGACATGTCAAATGCCAGAGGGCAGGGGCTCTTAACCGCCTGCTGTCTGGGGAGGGAGTTTTCATTACATTTTATTCACGTAATCCTTATTTAACCAAGTGCTGCTTACAGGACTGTTGACTTTGCTTACATTACAATCACTGTCATGTCAGGGATTATGGCAGAGTAAGACTGATGCAGAATACTATACACATGCGCCCACGACTGCGTGCACACACACACACACACACACACACACACACACACACATACACACACACACACACACACACACACACACACACACACACACACACACACACAGAGCATGTATGACTATCTGCTACCACATCAATACCATTTCCCAGTGATCACAGCACATATTAGGTTACCTGGCAGTAGACAGAGTCTGGGCTCCAGCCAAGAATAGAGACGGTTTCATTTACTGCAATAAAGCCATCACTGGGGAGTATCAAAACCTATGACAACCATACAAGGTCGCACGCACGCACCCATGCACGCAGGCATGCATGCACAGAGACCACCGCCCTCGCATTCCAAACAAGCCAATCAATATCTTCCCTTTCCAGATATGCAAATATGGCGTCTCCGAGATTCAGAGTGGATGGCTTTAACTGGGCTGGAGATCAATATCCTGGCTGTGTCCTGAAGGATCGTCTCTACTTTAAACAGTACCAATACAGCTGGAGACCAGCTGCGCTACAAGCTATCGACCGGACAAAGGAATTAATAGGACACCATTTGATACACAACTCCTCCACACTTTGTGCTAATGAGATAATGATGTATATGCTGGTGTCTGTGCTGTATGGGGGCCTACCAATGGAGGGAGTGGGGAGGGGTTTGGATAGGTCAGAGGCTGACAGCAGTCAGAGGTTGTCATCATGAAGTGCTTTGAGAGACTAGTCAAGGATCATATCACCTCTACCTTACCTGTCACCCTAGACCCACTTCAATTTGCTTACCGCCCCAATAGGTCCACAGACGATGCATTTGTCATCACACTGCATACTGCCCTATCCCATCTGGACAAGAGGAATACCTATGTAAGAATGCTGTTCATTGACTATAGCTCAGCGTTCAACACCATAGTACCCTCCAAGCTCATCATTAAGCTCGAGGCCCTTGGTCTGAACCCCGCCCTGTGCAACTGGGTCCTGGACTTCCTGACGGGCCGCCCCCAGGGGGTGAAGGTAGGGAACAACATCTCCACTTCGCTGATCCTCAACACTGGGGCTCCACAAGGGTGCGTGCTCAGCCCCCTCCTGTACTCCCTGTTCACCCATGACTGCGTGGCCAAGCACGCATCCAACTCAATCATCAAGTTTGCAGACGACACAACAGTAGCAGGCTTGATTACCAACAATGACGAGACAGCCTACATGGAGGAAGTGAGGGCTCTGGGAGTGTGGTGTCAGGAAAATAACCTCTCACTCAACATCAACAAAACAAAGGAGATGATCGTGGACTTCAGGAAATAGCAGAGGGTGTACCCCCCTATCCACATCGACGGGACCGCAGTGGAGAAGGTGGAAAGCTTCAAGTTCCTTGGCGTACACATCACCGACAAACTGAAATGGTCCACCCACGCAGACAGTGGCTGAAGAAATTTGGCTTATCACCTAAAACCCTCACAAACTTTTACAGATGCACAATTGAGAGCATCCTGTCGGGCTGTATCTCCGCCTGGTACGGCAACTGCACCGCCCACAACCGCAGGGCTCCCTCCAAGACACATACAGCACCCGATGCCACAGGAAGGCCAAAAAGATCATCAAGGACATCAACCACCCGAGGCACTGCCTGTTCACCCCGCTATCATCCAGAAGGCGAGGTCAGTACAGGTGCATCAAAGCTGGGACCGAGAGAATGAAAAACAGCTTCTATCTCAAGGCCATCAGACTGTTAAATAGCCATCACTAGCACATTAGAGGCTGCTGCTGCCTATTGAAATCACTGGCCACTGTAAGAAATGGAACACTAGTCACTTTAATAATGTTTACATATCTTGCACTACTCATCTCATATGTATATACTGCATTCTATTCTATAATATTCTGCTGTATCTTAGTCCATGCCGCTCTGTCATTGCTGTCCATATATGTATATATTCTTAAATCCCATTCCTTACTTTTTTGTGTGTATTGGGTATATGTTGTGTAATTGTTAGATATTACTGCACTGTCGGAGCTAGAAGCATTTCGCTACACCCGCTATAACATCTGCTAAACATGTGTATGTGACAAATACAATTTGATTTGATTTGATTTGTAAGGGGTTTTAACGCAGGGCTATCTGGCTGGCTAGAGTTTAGTGCCCAATCCCATATTGACCTCTAACCCCTACCATGGCCTACAGGCAGCACCCACATGTTTGTGTAGATCTGAGAGGATAAGCTATATGGTAAATAAGATATACAGTAATGTAGTGCATTGAAACAGCTAATTGATTCAGCTGATCAAGGTGTTGAAAATCAGTTGATTGGTTGAATCGGGTTGTCAATAACATGGGTCATGTTCATTAGGCATGAAATGGGAAAAACATTTTCAGAAACAAGAGGAAAGGGTGAACTAGGGTGAAACAGGAGTTATGTGACCTTTTTGCTGAGGTGTGCCCTAATGAATATGACCCTGGCTCTCCAGCAGGGAGGATGACAGGTCCAGACAGTTCTGCAGAAGAGAGAGGTAACATGGGTACAGTTAGAGAACTGTGTCAGTCTGAAGCCAGTGAGGTCACTACTCATCTGATGCTGACAAACAACACAGTGCATGATGCACACAAACACTATTTTGGTGAGGACAAACGTGAGGAGTCTTTGTGGTCTGTGTGTGTGTGTGTTTGGTGTGTGGAGCGTGTGGAGCATGGTACGTGAGAATCCATCCATCCATGTGTCCATAAATACATCCATGCGTCCATACATCCATCCATGTGTCCATACATCCATCCATGCGTCCATACATCCATCCATGCGTCCATACATCCATCCATGCATCTATACATCCATCCATGGGCCCATACATCCATCCATGCGTCAATACATCCATCCATGCGTCCATACATCCATCCATGCATCCATACATCCATCCATGCATCCATACATCCATCCAAGCGTCCATACATCATCCATGTGTCCATACATCCATCCATGTGTCCATACATCCATCCATGCGTCCATACATCCATCCATGTGTCCATACATCCATCCATGTGTCCATACATCCATCCATGTGTCCATACATCCATCCATGTGCCCATACATCCATCCATGCGTCCATACATCCATCCATGCGTCCATACATCCATCCATGCGTCCATACATCCATCCAAGCGTCCATCCATCCATCCATGTGTCCATACATCCATCCATGCGTCCATACATCTATCCATACGTCCATCCATGTGTCCATACATCCATCCATGCGCCCATACATCCATCCATGTGTCCATACATCCATCCATGCGTCCATACATCCATCCATGTGTCCATACATCCATCCATGTGTCCATACATCCATCCATGTGTCCATACATCCATCCATGCGTCCATACATCCATCCATGCGTTCATACATCCATCCATGCGTCCATACATCCATCCATGCATCCATAAATCTATCCATACATCCATACATGCGTCCATACATCCATCCATGCGTCCATACATCCATCCATGCATCAATACATCCATCCATGCGTCCATACATCCATCCAAGCGTCCATACATCATCCATGTGTCCATACATCCATCCATGCGTCCATACATCCATCCATGCGTCCATACATCCATCCATGTGTCCATACATCCATCCATGTGTCCATACATCCATCCATGTGTCCATACATCCATCCATGCGTCCATACATCTATCCATACATCCATCCATGTGTCCATACATCCATCCATGCGTCCATACATCCATCCATGCGTCCATACATCCATCCATGCGTCCATACATCCATCCATGTGTCCATACATCCATCCATGCATCCATACATCTATCCATACATCCATCCATGTGTCCATACATCCATCCATGCGTCCATACATCCATCCATGCATCCATACATCCATCCATGCATCCATCCATCCATCCATGTGTCCATACATCCATCCATGTGTCCATACATCCATCCATGTGTCCATACATCTATCCATGTGTCCATACATACATCCATGTGTCCATAGACACATCCATGTGTGCATCATGTACAGTAAGATCATAGCTCTCTCTATGTGCGATACTGTGCGTATGTGAATACCAGCTGTGTGTCTCTTCCTCCTCCCCCCCTCAGTCTCTCTGTGGGCCGGGTGGTAATCAGGCTGGGCCTGTATAGTCACTGCCTCGCTGGGTGCCTGGTGCCTGGTCCTGGCTATAGGCCTGTCTGGCTGGGCTGGAGCAGAGAGGCTATCACTCAATATTAAGAGTGACAGACTCCCACACCGTTACATGCCAAGGCAGATGGCATGACATTCGAAGGGGGGAGGGAGGATGGGGGAGGGAGGATGGGGGAGGAGGGGAGGATGGGGGGAGGAGGGGAGGATGGGGGGAGAGGGGAGAGAGAGGATGGGGGAGGGAGGATGGGGGAGGAGGGGATCAGGTGGAAACAAGAAGAGGGAGGGGATCTAGCGTTTACATTTGTTGGATGATATGAAAATAGAGCTCTTTGGCCATTCACACCAGCGGTGGGTTTGGCGTTGAAATGAGAATGCATGAGCAGAAAATAACTCCATACATACTGTAAAATATGGTGGTGGATCTTTCGCTTTCATTATGGATTCACCGCACGGTCGGGGGTGAATCCCCTAATGTGTGTCTGTGTGTGTCTCTGTGTGTGTGTGTGTGTGTGTGTGTGTGAAAGAGAGAGTGTGTGTGTGTGTGTGAGCATGTGTGGGCCTCAGTAGAATTCCCATCCAGCGGCATTAGGAAGCGGGTTCACTGACTTAGTTAATGAAAGAGATAACATTATTCCCCGCTGTGCCCTCACAGCCACCCGCTTTCAAACATACTCTAACCTGTTGTGCCGTAAACACTAACACACACATAGTGCACAGACCCTCCTCTTTGGTCCCCTATGTTAACCACAGCTTTATTTTACAATCAATCACGCACGAACAAATGCACGCGCACATACAAACCCTCCACCACAGACTTCACCTCTAACTTAGAATACTCCCATTGTGTTGTGTGTGTGTTCACCTTGACTGCTTCTTCATGACATTACCAATGTGTGTGTGTGTGTGTGTGTGTGTGTGTGTGTGTGTGTGTGTGTGTGTGTGTGTGTGTGTGTGTGTGTGTGTGTGTGTGTGTGTGTGTGTGTGTGTGTGTGCATGTGTGGGTGTGTGTGTTACACTGTTCAGTTGCCCGTGCTCCATTACACCACTAAGTGGATTTACACACAGGAGTCTTTTGGTATAAACGGGTTGTTAAAAGGACATGGGCTAACCTTTCATATGTTGCGTGCCAGGGATTGAGGCTGGCACTGACTGTGTGGTCAAATCAGGTCAGAATAACTACATAGTAGGGGTAACACTTTCCTCCGCTGTGAACTAAAGCACTAGTGCTGTGAAATAACGGACTGTAATATTTTAAATGTACAGGTGTGAAATTATAATCTGCAGCGCAATTGTAACTTTTCTAGAACTATTTAGGATCACCACTTTATTTTAAGAATGTGAAATGTCAGAATAATAGTAGAGATAATGATTTATTTCAGCTTTTATTTATTTAATCACATTCCCTGTGGGTCAGAAGTTTACATACGCTCAATTAGTATTTGGTAGCATTGCCTTTAAATTGTTTAACTTGGGTCAAACGTTTCGGGTAGCCTTCCACAAGCTTCCCACAATAAGTTGGGTGAATTTTGGCCCATTCGTCCTGACAGAGCTGGTGTAACTGAGTCAGGTTTGTAGGCCTCCTTGCTCGCACACGCTTTTTCAGTTCCGCCCACACATTTTCTATAGGATTGAGGTCAGGGCTTTGTGATGGCCACTCCAATACCTTGACTTTGTTGTCCTTAAGCCATTTTGCCAAAACTTTGGAAGTATGCTTGGGGTCATTGTCCATTTAGAATACCCATTTGCGACCAAGCTTTAACTTCCTGACTGATGTCTTGAGATGTTGCTTCAATATATCCACATAATTTTCCTTCCTCATGATGCCATCTATTTTGTGAAGTGCACCAGTCCCTCCTGCAGCAAAGCACCCCCACAGCATGATGCTGCCACCCCCGTGTTTAACGGTTGGGATGGTGTTCTTCGGCTTGCATGTGCCCCCTTTTTCCTCCAAACATAATGATGGTCATTATGGCCAAACAGTTCTATATTTGTTTCATCAGACCAGAGGACATTTCTCCAAAAAGTACGATCTTTGTCCCCATGTGCAGTTGCAAACCGTAGTCTGGCTTTTTTATGGCGGTTTTGGAGCAGTGGCTTCTTCCTTGCTGAGCGGCCTTTCAGGTTATATCGATATAGGACTTGTTTTACTGTGGATATAGATATTTTTGTACCTTTTTCCTCCAGCATCTTCACAAGGTCCTTTGCTGTTGTTCTGGGATTGATTTGCACTTTTCGCGCCAAAGTACATTAATCTCTAGGAGACAGAACGCGTCTCCTTTCTGAGCGGTATGACGGCTATGTGGTCCCATGGTGTTTATACTTGTGTACTATTGTTTGTACAGATGAACGTGGTACCTTCTTAAATTTGGAAATTGCTCCCAAGGATGAACCAGACTTGTGGAGGTCTACCATTTCTTTCTGAGGTCTTGGCTGATTTCTTTTGATTTTCCCATGATGTCAAGCAAAGAGGCACTGAGTTTGAAAGTAGGCCTTGAAATACATCCACAGGTACACCTCCAATTGACTCAAATGAGGTCAATTAGCCTATCAGAAGCTTCTAAAGCCATGACATCATTTTCTGGAATTTTCCAAGCTGTTTAAAGGCACAGTCAACTTGGTGCATGTAAACTTCTGACCCACTGGAATTGTGATACAGTTAATTATAAGTGAAATAATCTGTCTGTAAACAATTGTTGGACAAATTGCTTGTGTCATGCACAAAGTAGATGTCCTAACCGACTTGCCAAAACTATAGTTTGTTAACAGGAAATGTGTGGAGTGGTTGAAAAACTAGTTTTAATGACTCCAACCTAAGTGTACGTAAACTTCCGACTTCAACTGTATTTTTTGTATTGTTTGAAGACTATGGCAACATTGGTCTTATATTTTCATGCCAATCATTTTGAATTACAATTTGAGAGAGAGAGACAGCTAGAGACAAAATCAGAGAGAGAGAGAATGAAAAGGTGAGAGAGAGACAGCTAAAGACAGGGTCAGAGAGAAAGAGAGAAGGAGAGGGTGAGAGAGAGACAGCTAGAGACAGGGTCAGTGAGACAGAGAGAAGGAGAGGGTGAGAGAGAGACAGCTAGAGACAGGGTCAGAGAGACAGAGAGAAGGAGAGGGTGAGAGAGAGAGACAGCTAGAGACAGGGTCAGAGAGAGAGAGAATGAAAAGGTGAGAGAGAGACAGCTAAAGACAGGGTCAGAGAGACAGAGAGAAGGAGAGGGTGAGAGAGAGACAGCTAGAGACAGGGTCAGAGAGACAGAGAGAAGGAGAGGGTGAGAGAGACAGCTAGAGACAGGGTCAGTGAGACAGAGAGAAGGAGAGGGTGAGAGAGAGACAGCTAGAGACAGGGTCAGTGAGACAGAGAGAAGGAGAGGGTGAGAGAGAGACAGCTAGAGACAGGGTCAGAGAGACAGAGAGAAAGAGAGGGTGAGAGAGAGACAGCTAAAGACAGGGTCAGAGAGACAGAGAGAAAGAGAGGGTGAGAGAGAGAGAGAGACAGCTAAAGACAGGGTCAGAGAGAAAGAGAGGGTGAGAGAGAGACAGCTAGAGACAGGGTCAGAGAGACAGAGAGAAAGAGAGGGTGAGAGAGAGACAGCTAGAGACAGGGTCAGAGAGACAGAGAGAAAGAGAGGGTGAGAGAGATCCACACATCCCCTTCTACCATCAACATCCCTCCTTCAGACAACAAGTGCCAGTGGAGTGTCCTTGTAGCAGCTTAAATGCGCCATTAGATGGCAAATTCAACTTGACTGTGCAAGCTTTCAGCGAGAGAGGGGGGGGCAAATAAAATAGTGAGTTCTGAGAAAAAGATTGACAGCAATTAACTGGCTGTGAGTCACCGCAGGCAAAGATGTAAACAAACCAACTCCACATCGCCAACCTGACAACACACATACATTCTGTTTACTGATATACACATACATACATTCTGTTTACTGATATACACACACACACATTCTGTTTACTGATATACACACACATTCTGTTTACTGATATATAGATACAGCTTGTATAACAGTGTAAATTTGCTGTCCCCTCAAAATAACACAACACACAGCCATTAATGTCTAAACCGCTCGCAACAAAAGTCAGTACACCCCTAAGTGAAAATGTCCAAATTGGGCCCAAAGTGTCAATATTTTGTGTGGCCACCATCATTTTCCAGCACTGCCTTAACCCTCTTGGGCATGGAGTTCACCAGAGCTTTACAGGTTGCCACTGGAGTCCTCTTCCACTACTCCATGACGACATCACGGAGCTGGTGGATGTTAGAGACCTTGCACTCCTCCACCTTCCGTTTGAGGATGCCCCACAGATGCTCAATAGGGTTTAGGTCTGGAGACATGCTTGGCCAGTCCATCACCTTTACCCTCAGCTTCTTTAGCAAGGCAGTGGTCGTCTTGGAGGTGTGTTTGGGGTCGTTATCATGTTGGAATACTGCCCTGCGGCCCAGTCTCTGAAGGGAGGGGATCATGCTCTCCTTTAGTATGTCACAGTACATGTTGGCATTCATGGTTCCCTCAATGAACTGTAGCTCCCCAGTGCCGGCAGCACTCATGCAGCCCCAGACCATGACACTCCCACCACCATGCTTGACTGTTGGCAAGACACACTTGTCTTTGGATAAGTTTATCTTGGTCTCATCAGACCACAGGACATGGTTCCAGTAATCCATGTCCTTAGTCTGCTTGTCTTCAGCAAAACTGTTTGTGGGCTTTCTTGTGCATCATCTTTAGAAGAGGCTTCCTTCTGGGACGACAGCCATGCAGACCAATTTGATGCAGTGTGTGGCGTATGGTCTGAGCACTGACAGGCTGACCCCCCACCCCTTCAACCTCTGCAGCAATGCTGGCAGCACTCATACTTCTATTTCCCAAAGACAACCTCTGGATATGACGCTGAGCATGTGCACTCAACTTCCTTGGTCGACCATGGCGAGGCCTGTTCTGAGTGGAACCTGTCCTGTTAAACTGCTGTATGGTCTTGGCCACCGTGCTGCAGCTCAGTTTCAGGGTCTTTGCAATCTTCTTATAGCCCAGGCCATCTTTATGTAGAGCAACAATTCTTTTTTTCATATCCTCAGAGAGTTCTTTGCCATGAGGTGTAATGTTGAACTTCCAGTGACCAGTATGAGGGAGTGTGAGAGCGATGACACCAAATTTAACACACCTGCTCCCCATTCTCACCTGAGACCTTGTAACACTAACGAGACACATGACACCGGGGAGGGAAAATGGCTAATTGGGCCCAGTTTGGACATTTTCACTTAGGGGTGTACTCACTTTTATTGGCAGCAGTTTAGACATTAATGGCTGTGTGTTGTGTTATTTTCAGGGGACAGTAAATTTACACTGTTATACAAGCTGTACACTCACTACTTTACATTGTAGCAAAGTGTCATTTCTTCAGTGTTGTCACATGAAAAGATATACTCAAATATTTACCAAAATGTGAGGGGTGTATTCACTTTTGTGAGATACTGTATATTCTGTTTACTGATATATACATATATTCTGTTTACTGATATACACACATACATTCTGTTTACTGATATACACACACAAACATTCTGTTTACTGATATACACACACACACATTCTGTTTACTGATATATAGATACATTCTGTTTACTGATATACACACATAAATTATGTTTACTGATATATACACATACATTCTGTTTACTTAAATACACACATACATTCTGTTTACTGATATACACACATACATTCTGTTTACTGATATACACACATACATTCTGTTTACTGATATACACATACATTCTGTTTACTGAAATACACACACACATTCTGTTTACTGAAATACATACATTCTGTTTACTGATATACACACATACATTATGTTTACTGATATACACATACATTCTGTTTACTGATATATACATACATTCTGTTTACTTAAATACACACATACATTCTGTTTACTGATATACACATACATTCTGTTTGCTGATATACACACACACACATTCTGTTTACTGATATATACATACATTCTGTTTACTTAAATACACACATACATTCTGTTTACTGATATACACACATACATTCTGTTTACTGATATACACACATACATTCTGTTTACTGATATACACATACATTCTGTTTACTGAAATACACACAGACATTATGTTTACTGAAATACACATATACATTCTGTTTACTGATATACACACATACATTCTGTTTACTGATATATACATTCTGTTTACTGAAATACACACATACATTCTGTTTACTGATATACACACATACATTCTGTTTACTGATATATACATACATTCTGTTTACTGAATTACACACATACATTCTGTTTACTGATATATACATACATTCTGTTTACTGAAATACACACACACAATCTGTTTACTGATATACACATACATTCAGTTTACTGATATATACATACATTCTGTTTACTGATATATACATACATTCTGTTTACTGAAATACTCACACACATTCTGTTTACTGATATGCACATTTATTCTGTTTACTGATATACACACATACATTCTGTTTACTGATATACACACATACATTCTGTTTACTGATATACACATGTACATTCTGTTTACTGAAATACACACATACATTCTGTTTACTGATATATACATTCTGTTTACTGAAATACACACATACATTCTGTTTACTGATATACACACATACATTCTGTTTACTGATATATACATACATTCTGTTTACTGATATACACACATACATTCTGTTTACTGATATATACATACATTCTGTTTACTGAAATACACACACATAATCTGTTTATGATATACACATACATTCTGTTTACTGATATATACATACATTATGTTTACTGATATATACATACATTCTGTTTACTGAAATACACACACACATTCTGTTTACTGAAATACACACATACATTCTGTTTACTGATACATACATACGTTACAGTGCACAGACTAGTCAGAGTAAGCAACACTGCAGGGTTGTGGTCCATTAGAATTTTACTGTCATTCAATAAAAACAATTGTTCACAAAAGAAAGTGAATTGGAATGCAAATTCATGAATTCAAAAATCCTCAACTCACAGCTGATGAGGAAAATGTTCTGGGTTGATGTGGAACGTTCAGATAGAAATACATCTATGACATGTTGAGGAAAGGAATAATGTCAGCTCTATTCATGGCCTTTCTCTCAGCAACATGACATTGCCGAGACTGAAGAGGATGTGAGACATCTCACTAGCTCCTTTTTTTCTGGTTCATATACAGTCAATGAACTAAGCAGACCAGACCCAGCTGCTATCGCAATAGTGTTTATGGGAAAGCCACCCCGTTAAGCTGACTGGAACTGTGACCATTTCTTTCAATGGTAGACGGCCTGAGTAAGACATCTTCATTTATCCACCATCTTTGATACATTGCACCCTCCTGAATGTGACCCTGTTAACACCTGTTTTTCCTACCTGGTCAGGTTATGTGATCAGATCAGGACAACATCCTGGCCTGCGATATATCACCCCAAAGGGAATTGCAATGCTCATGTGTCACACCCTGGTGTTGGGACTCATTATTGTTTTCCAGGGTGTGTGCAGTCTGTGTTTGTGTTCTATGTTGGGTGTCTAGGTTGTTGTTTTTCTAGGTTTGTTCAATGACTCCCAATCGGAGGTAACGAGTGTCAGCTGTTCGGCTCGTTATCTCTGATTGGGAGCCATATTTATTTCTGTATGTTTTCCTGTGGGGTTGTGGGTTTTTGTTTCCGTTACGGTGAGTGCACCGTGGAACTTCATGATCGTGGTTTATTGTTTTGTCGTGCTTTAACTTAATAAAGTCTACGATGTTCACTCAACACGCTGCGCGTTGGTCTGCTCCTTCACACGATCGTGACAGAAAAACCCACCATAAGAAGACCAAGCAGCGTGTCAAGCGGCAACAGGACCCAGCTCCTAAGGATTCATGGACATGGGAGGAGATTCTGGATGGTAAGGGGCCTTGGGCACAACCGGGAGAATATCGCCGTCCTCGTGAAGAGCTGGAGGCAGCTAAAGCCGAGAGGCGGCGATATGAGGAGGCAGCAAGGAGGCAAGACTGGAAGCCTGTGGGTACTACCCAAGAATTTCTTGGGGGGGGGCTAAGAGGGAGTGTGGCGAAGTCAGGTAGGAGACCTGCGCCTACTCCCTGGACTGACCGTGGAGAGCGAGAGTACGGGCAGACACCGTGTTACGCAGTTGAGCGCATGGTGTTTCCTGTACGCAGGCATAGCCCGGTTCGGTACAGTCCAGCTCCACGTATCGGCCGGGCTAGATTGAGCATTGAGCCGGATGTCATGAAGCCGGCCCCACGCATCAGTCCACCAGTGCGTCTTCTCGGGCCGGCGTACATGGCACCAGCCTTACGCATGGTGTTCCCGGTTCGCCCACATAGGCCGGTGCGGGTTATTCCACCTCCCCGTACTGGTCGGGCGACGGGGAGCATCAAGCCGGGTAAGGTTGGGCAGGCTCAGTGCTCAAGGGGGCCAGTACGCCTGCACGGTCCGGTATTTCCGGCGCCACCTCCCCGCTCCAGCCCAGTACCACCAGTACCTACACCACGCACCAGGTTTCCAGTGCGTCTTCAGAGCCCTGTGTCTCCTCCACGCACTGGCTCTATGGTGCGTGTCTCCAGCCCTTTACCACCAGTGCAGACACCACGCACCAAGCCTCCTGTGTGTCCCCCGAGTCCTGTGCGTCCTGTTGTTGCTCTCCGCACTAGCCCTGAGATGCGTGTCCTCAGCCCGGTACCTCCTGTTCCGGCACCACGCACCAGGCCTACGATGCGCCTCAGACGGCCAGAGTCTGCCGTCTGCCCAACGGGGCCTGAACTGTCCGTCTGCCCAACGCCGTCTGAACTGCCCGTCTGCCCAACGCCGTCTGAACTGTCCGTCTGCCAAGAGCAGCCAGAGCCTTCCGCCAGACAGGATCAGCCAGAGCCTTCCGCCAGACAGGATCAGCCAGAGCCGTCCAGCCGGGATCCGCCAGAGCCGTCCAGCCGGGATCCGCCAGAGCCGTCCAGCCGGGATCCGCCAGAGCCGTCCAGCCGGGATCCGCCAGAGCCGTCCAGCCGGGATCCGCCAGAGCCGTCCAGCCGGGATCCGCCAGAGCCGACCAGCCAGGATTCGCCATTCAGCCTGGTACTGCCCCTTAGTCCGGTACTGCCCCTTAGTCCGGTACTGCCCCTTAGTCAGGTGCTGCCCCTTAAACCGGTGGGGGTCATTTGGAGGAGGCTACATAAGCGGGAAGTGACTATGGTGGGGTGGTGGTCTAGGCCGGAGCCAGAACCACCACCGTGGACAGACGCCCACCCAGACCCTCCCCGAGACTGTATGCTGGTGCGCCCGGAGTGCGCGCCTTTAGGGGGGGGTACTGTCACACCCTGGTGTTGGGACTCATTATTGTTTTCCAGGGTGTGTGCAGTCTGTGTTTGTGTTCTATGTTGGGTGTCTAGGTTGTTGTTTTTCTAGGTTTGTTCAATGACTCCCAATCGGAGGTAACGAGTGTCAGCTGTTCGGCTCGTTATCTCTGATTGGGAGCCATATTTATTTCTGTATGTTTTCCTGTGGGGTTGTGGGTTTTTGTTTCCGTTACGGTGAGTGCACCGTGGAACTTCATGATCGTGGTTTATTGTTTTGTCGTGCTTTAACTTAATAAAGTCTACGATGTTCACTCAACACGCTGCGCGTTGGTCTGCTCCTTCACACGATCGTGACATCATGCTGCCAGATAGGTGGGCGGCCTTCGTTAAACCTGACCTTTCAGAACAAAAACCCCTTGAAATGAGTCATGAAATTCAATTAAAATCTGAGCCTACACTTCCAAACATAACAACCACTTGAGATTTGATTTTAGATGGACTGACTGACTAGCTGGCTGGTGAACGAATGTGGTGGTTGAAACAGCACCTGTCCTGAAAACAAGTTATTTGTTAATAAGCACCTGCTGTGCGCAGTGGCATCAATCTCATTTGCATAATTATTATGAGGACAAGATATGGTTGTCAGGGGCGACAGACTAACAGTGGTAGAGAGTTATAGAGACGGGATTCAATCAAAGCAGCAGTGTGGAAATATTATGTAAAGTTACTGTAGCCGATGTGAGTAAGACCTTTAAACAGGTCAACATTCAGACGGATTACCAGGATGTGTACTTCGAGCATGCGCTGACCAACTGGCAAGTGTCTTCACTGACATTTTCAACCTCTCCCTGTCTGAGTCTGTAATACCAACATGTTTCAAGCAGACCACCATAGTCCCTGTGCCCAAGAACACTAAGGTAACCTGCCTAAATGACTACAGACCCATAGCAGTCACGTCTGTAGCCATGAAGTGCTTTGAAAGGCTGGTCATGGCTCACATCAACATCATTATCCCAGAAACCCTAGACCCACTCCAATTTGCATACCGCCCCAACAGATCCACAGATGATGCAATCTCTATTGCACTCCACACTACCCTTTCCCACCTGGACAAAAGGAACACCTATGTGAGAATGCTATTCTGTCACGTTCGTTGAAGGACGGGTCAGACCAAGGCGCAGCGTGATATACGTACATGTTTATTAAACCAAATAAACACAACGACAAAACAACAAACTAAACGAAACGTGAAGTCCAAGGTAGCACACACAACATACCTTACACGGAACAAGATCCCACAACCCACTAGCCAATAGGCTGCCTAAGTATGATCCCCAATCAGAGACAACGAGCGACAGCTGCCTCTGATTGGGAACCACACCGGCCAACATAGATATATACATACTAGAATACAAACATTGAAAACGCACAACAAAGAATATACACACCCTGACTCAACATTTAAGCGTCCCCTGAGTCAGGGCGTGACAGTACCCCCCCCCCCCCCCCCCCCCCAAAGGTGCGGACTCCGACCGCACAACATAAACATAACAGGGTAGGGGCCGGGTGGGCGGATCCGGCTCGGGGCGTGACGACCTCTCACTCTCCGTCTCCCTGTTGCGCCCCTTGTCTGGTCTGGACCTCGGCGCGCTGCTTCCCCTCTCCTTCCTCCCACGATACGCCAGGCCCTGTCTGGACCCTGGTGTGGGAGACCCCGAACCTGGAGAGGGGCTGACGTCATGGTCTGGACTGGAGCCGCTGACCGGAGCTGGACTGGGCACCGGTGGAGCGGACTGCTCTGGCTCCGGAGTGGAGCCGCTGACCGGAGCTGGACTGGACCCCGGTGGAGCGTACTGCTCTGGCTCCGGAGTGGCGCAGCTGACCGGAGCACCACTGGCTTGGTGCGAGGAGCAGGAACAGGCCGGGCCGGACTGGCGACGCGCACCACTGGCTTGGTGCGAGGAGCAGGAACAGGCCGGGCCGGGCTGGCGACGCGCACCACTGGCTTGGTGCGAGGAGCAGGAACAGGCCGGGCCGTACTGGCGACGCGCACCACTGGCTTGGTGCAAGGAGCAGGAACGGGCCGGACCGGACTGTGAAGGCGGACTGGAGGTCTGGAGCGGAGAGCTGGCACAACCCGTCCTGGCTGGCTGTCCACTTTCGCACTACACGTGCGGGGCGCTGGCACAGGACGCACTGGGCTGTGCACGCGCACTGGCGATACAGTTCGTAGAACTGGCGCAGGATATGTGGGACCGAGGAGGCGTACTGGAGACCAGGAGCGTTGAGCCGGCACACCCCCGTCCTGGCTGGATGCCCATCTTCGCACGGCACGTACGTAGTGCAAGCACAGGACGTACAGGACTGTGCCGGCGCACTGGCGACACAGTACGTAGCTCCGCATAACACGGAGCTTGCCCAGTCATACGCCTCTTCGCGTGAGTATGGGGAGTTGGCTCTGCTCTAACCCTAGTCTCCACCAACCACCCCATGTGCCCCCCAAAAAAATGTTCTTGGGGCTGCTTCTCGGGCTTCCTCCTCGACCGACCTCCTCCGTGTTGCCGTTGCTCCTCTCCTGCCTGGGCATCTACCTTAGCCCATGGTCCTTTCCCCGCGAATATCTCCTCCCATGACCACAAATTGGCCACCTGTGACATGGCCATCCGCTCCGCCTGGGCACGCTGCTTGGTCCTCGTTTGGTGGGATCTTCTGTCACGTTCGTTTAATGACGAGTCAGACCAAGGCGCAGCGTGATATACGTACATGTTTATTAAACCAAATAAACACAACGACAAAACAACAAACTAAACGAAACGTGAAGTCCAAGGTAGCACACACAACATACCTTACACGGAACAAGATCCCACAACTACACAGTGCCAATAGGCTGCCTAAGTATGATCCCCAATCAGAGACAACGAGCGACAGCTGCCTCTGATTGGGAACCACACCGGCCAACATAGATATATACATACTAGAATAACACCCATTGAAAACACACAACAAAAAATATACACACCCTGACTCCACATTTAAGCGTCCCTTGAGTCAGGGCGTGACATATTCATTGACTACAGCTCAGCATTCAACACCATAGTGCCCTCAAAGCTCATCACCAAGCTAAGGACCCTGGGACTAAACACCTCCCTCTGCAACTGGATCCTGGACTTCCTGACAGGCCATCCCCAGGTGGTAAGGGTAGGTAACAACACATCCGTCACGCTTATCCTCAACACGGGGGGCCCTCATGGGTGCGTGCTCAGTCCCCTCCTGTACTCCCTGTTCACTCACGACTGCATGGCCAGGCACGACTCCAACACCATCATTAAGTTTGCAGATGACACAACAGTGGTAGGCCTGATCACCGACAACGACGAGACAGCCTATATGGAGGAGGTCAGAGACCTGGCCGTGTGGTGCCAGGACAACAACCTCTCCCTCAACATGATCAAGACAAAGGAGATGATTGTGGACTACAGGAAAAAGAAGAGGACCGAGCACGCCCCCCTTCTCATCATCGGGGCTGTAGTGGAGCAGGTTGAGAGCTTCAAGTCCAAGCACACCAAGACAGTCGTGAAGAGGGCATGATAAAGCCTATTCCCCCTCAGGAGACTGAACAGATTTGGCATGGGTCCTCAGATCCTCAAAAGGTTCTCCAGCTGCACCATCGAGAGCATCCTGACTGGTTGCATCACTGCCTGGTATGGCAACTGCTCGGCCTACGACCGCAAGGCACTACAGAGTGTAGTGCGTACGGCCCAGTACATCATTGGGGCCAAGCTTCCTGCCATCCAGGACCTCTATACCAGGCGGTGACAGAGGAAGGCCCTAAAAATTGTCAAAGATTCCAGTCACCCTAGTCATAGACTGTTCTCTCTGCTACCGCATGGCAAGCGGTACCGGAGCGCCAAGTCTAGGTCCAAGAGGCTTCTAAACAGCTTCTACCCCCAAGCCATAAGACTCTTGAACATTTAATCAAATGGCTACCCAGACTATTTGCATTGCCCCCCCCCCTCTTTTACGCTGCTGCTACTCTCTGTTTATTATCTATGCATAATCACTTTAATAACTCTACCTACATGTACATATTACCTCAATTACCTCGACTAACCAGTGCCCCCGCACATTGACTCTGTGCCGGTACTCCGGTTTGTATTCACACAAATAAAAGTGGGTAAGTCATTCTCTCCATGATAATGCCTGTCATGGCGGTACTTCAATACACAGGAAATGAATAAAATAAATACACTATTGGCTTTCCAACTGTTTTGAAGTTGTAATGAACTTTGATTGCCACAAAGTGAATTGCAGAAATAATAACTAAGCTTTAGTCCAATCATAGAAAACATTATAGCAGAAATCACAATCCTCCATGTCCACTAACTCCTATTCTTGAAATCCAAACTAATCAAACAACTGTGAAAAATAACGAGATGAAGTTTGGATTTTGAGGCTATCCAACTCCAGCATGATGTCAACTAGTCCAATCAGTAGTTATCTATTGGCCTGTCTTGGGATGACCAGAAACTTTTTGGTGTGTGTGTGTGTGTGCGTGCGAGCTTCTTACAGTTTCCCAGGAGGAGTCCATCAAGGTGCGCATTCACCGTCTCCTCCAAGCCCTGGGTTTTATTTTGGGGTTAAACAGCCTCGGGGAAGAGGCCAGGTTGATGTCACTATTCGTTCTAGATAAAAGTGGAAGAGCTACTAACCTTCACTGGAGACTGGTTGACATCAAGAGAGTGAAAGAATGAGGACGCTGAGCCTTGTGGTACTGTAAGAAAAGGTTTCTTACCCACAATGATATTTTCGGATTTTCTAACATTGCAGTGATGTGAGTAGCTTTTGCAGATTCGTTTTGGATTCAAACCTGGCAAGTTTGGTAGCATCCGTCATAACATTTTGACGGATACAAACTGACAAACTGACACATTTCTTTAAAGAGCTCTCACATATCCCAGAATGCCTCAAGTCAGCGTGAAAAGCGAGTAAGGGGGAGAGTAGAAAGGGGTGGACATGCTTTTGACAGCTGAGGTGTTAGCGGTAAAACCCAGATGCATGCCAACATGTTCCAAATAGCTGTGTGGTTTCAAACAAGTCACTTCAGTAACAGCCTATGGTCCTCTGTAGCTCAATTGGTAGAGAATGGCGCTAGTAACACCAGGGTAGTGGGGTCGATCCCCGGGACCACCCATACGTAAAAATGTATGCACACATGACTGTAAGTCGCTTTGGATAAAAGCGTCAGCTAAATGGCATATTATTATATGTCAAGATAGTGTGCTCAATTCCAACAGGCTACTCAGAAACCATAGACCATCACTAAACTAGGATCGGACCAAAACACTTGTGTAGCCGATGTGAATTGGCTAACTAGGGACAGATCCACTACTGTTACACTTGATTAAATGTGTGTGGTCGAGAAGTGCTATTTTCCGAGCAGTGGTTTTGTAGTGTTTACATCATGTAATGAAACATGACTCATCTTCTGGGGGTACAATGTCTGAAAATCAATCTTCTTCAATTATTCCTGGCTGTCAAGAGAAATGGCCGGGTCGATTCCACAGGCTTTGTCCTTCCTGTTTAATTTGCTATCTGCGTTTGTGTGTGTGCACACAGTATTTGTGTTTATGCGGTATGGATGGGCGCATGCGTTGTGTTTATCTATGCGTGTGCAGGCTCTCGTGTCGTGTGTGTGTGCACTGAGCCAGAATAAAATGTGTGCTGTCCGGGTGATGTGATGTAATGGGATATAGAGTGTGTGTGCGTGTGTGTAAGGTTTGTGCACAAGGTGTGTGTCTGGGTTTGTGTGT
>NW_028159546.1:5000-58431 GCF_964263955.1 Coregonus lavaretus
CAGAGCTGTGTTTCTCTACTCCAGTCAGTCAGTCAGAGCTGTGTTTCTCTACTCCAGTCAGTCAGAGCTGTGTTTCTCTACTCCAGTCAGTCAGAGCGGTGTTTCTCTACTCCAGTCAGTCAGTCAGAGCTGTGTTTCTCTACTCCAGTCAGTCAGTCAGAGCTGTGTTTCTCTACTCCAGTCAGTCAGTCAGTCAGAGCGGTGTTTCTCTACTCCAGTCAGTCAGAGCTGTGTTTCTCTACTCCAGTCAGTCAGAGCTGTGTTTCTCTACTCCAGTCAGTCAGAGCTGTGTTTCTCTACTCCAGTCAGTCAGTCAGAGCTGTGTTTCTCTACTCCAGTCAGTCAGAGCTGTGTTTCTCTACTCCAGTCAGTCAGAGCTGTGTTTCTCTACTCCAGTCAGTCAGAGCTGTGTTTCTCTACTCCAGTCAGTCAGAGCTGTGTTTCTCTACTCCAGTCAGTCAGAGCTGTGTTTCTCTACTCCAGTCAGTCAGAGCGGTGTTTCTCTACTCCAGTCAGTCAGTCAGAGCTGTGTTTCTCTACTCCAGTCAGTCAGTCAGAGCTGTGTTTCTCTACTCCAGTCAGTCAGTCAGAGCGGTGTTTCTCTACTCCAGTCAGTCAGTCAGAGCTGTGTTTCTCTACTCCAGTCAGTCAGTCAGAGCTGTGTTTCTCTACTCCAGTCAGTCAGAGCTGTGTTTCTCTACTCCAGTCAGTCAGAGCGGTGTTTCTCTACTCCAGTCAGTCAGAGCGGTGTTTCTCTACTCCAGTCAGTCAGAGCGGTGTTTCTCTACTCCAGTCAGTCAGTCAGAGCGGTGTTTCTCTACTCCAGTCAGTCAGTCAGAGCGGTGTTTCTCTACTCCAGTCAGTCAGAGCTGTGTTTCTCTACTCCAGTCAGTCAGAGCGGTGTTTCTCTACTCCAGTCAGTCAGTCAGAGCTGTGTTTCTCTACTCCAGTCAGTCAGTCAGAGCGGTGTTTCTCTACTCCAGTCAGTCAGTCAGAGCGGTGTTTCTCTACTCCAGTCAGTCAGAGCGGTGTTTCTCTACTCCAGTCAGTCAGAGCTGTGTTTCTCTACTCCAGTCAGTCAGAGCGGTGTTTCTCTACTCCAGTCAGTCAGTCAGAGCGGTGTTTCTCTACTCCAGTCAGTCAGTCAGAGCGGTGTTTCTCTACTCCAGTCAGTCAGTCAGAGCTGTGTTTCTCTACTCCAGTCAGTCAGAGCGGTGTTTCTCTACTCCAGTCAGTCAGAGCTGTGTTTCTCTACTCCAGTCAGTCAGAGCGGTGTTTCTCTACTCCAGTCAGTCAGTCAGAGCGGTGTTTCTCTACTCCAGTCAGTCAGAGCTGTGTTTCTCTACTCCAGTCAGTCAGAGCGGTGTTTCTCTACTCCAGTCAGTCAGTCAGAGCGGTGTTTCTCTACTCCAGTCAGTCAGTCAGAGCTGTGTTTCTCTACTCCAGTCAGTCAGTCAGAGCTGTGTTTCTCTACTCCAGTCAGTCAGAGCTGTGTTTCTCTACTCCAGTCAGTCAGAGCTGTGTTTCTCTACTCCAGTCAGTCAGAGCTGTGTTTCTCTACTCCAGTCAGTCAGAGCAGTGTTTCTCTACTCCAGTCAGTCAGTCAGAGCGGTGTTTCTCTGCTCCAGTCAGTCAGAGCGGTGATTCTCCTCATGTATTTCCACAGCAACAGCAGCTGACTGTCTGACACTATGTACTGTATGTATCCCTCCATATCCTCTCCTCTTAACCTCCACCTCCTATTTATCATCTTTAGACTCCTCCTCTCCCCTCTCCTCCTCTCTCCTGTAGCCACACATTCACCCAAACAGCCAGCCACAGGCCCATCCACCCAGCACGCCAGCCAGCCAGCCAGCCAGAGACATTCACCCAGCCAGACATCCACCCAGGCATCCACCCACCCACCCAGCCAGCCACCCACCCAGCACACCAGCCATCCACTCAGCCAGCCATATATCCTACTCCACTCAGCCAGCCATATATCCTACTCCACTCAGCCAGCCAGCCATATATCCTACTCCACTCAGCCAGCCAGCCATATATCCTACTCCACTCAGCCAGCCAGCCATATATCCTACTCCACTCAGCCAGCCAGCCATATATCCTGCTCCACTCAGCCAGCCATATATCCTACTCCACTCAGCCAGCCATATATCCTACTCCACTCAGCCAGCCAGCCATATATCCTACTCCACTCAGCCAGCCATATATCCTACTCCACTCAGCCAGCCAGCCATATATCCTACTCCACTCAGCCAGCCAGCCATATATCCTGCTCCACTCAGCCAGCCACATATCCTGCTCCACTCAGCCAGCCATATATCCTACTCCACTCAGCCAGCCAGCCATATATCCTACTCCACTCAGCCAGCCAGCCATATATCCTACTCCACTCAGCCAGCCAGCCATATATCCTACTCCACTCAGCCAGCCAGCCATATATCCTGCTCCACTCAGCCAGCCATATATCCTACTCCACTCAGCCAGCCATATATCCTACTCCACTCAGCCAGCCGTATATCCTACTCCACTCAGCCAGCCATATATCCTACTCCACTCAGCCAGCCAGCCATATATCCTACTCCACTCAGCCAGCCAGCCATATATCCTGCTCCACTCAGCCAGCCATATATCCTACTCCACTCAGCCAGCCATATATCCTACTCCACTCAGCCAGCCATATATCCTACTCCACTCAGCCAGCCATATATCCTGCTCCACTCAGCCAGCCATATATCCTACTCCACTCAGCCAGTCAGCCATATATCCTACTCCACTCAGCCAGCCATATATCCTACTCCACTCAGCCAGCCAGCCATATATCCTGCTCCACTCAGCCAGCCATATATCCTACTCCACTCAGCCAGCCAGCCATATATCCTACTCCACTCAGCCAGCCAGCCAGCCATATATTCTACTCCACTCAGCCAGCCATATATCCTACTCCACTCAGCCAGCCAGCCAGCCATATATCCTACTCCACTCAGCCAGCCAGCCATATATCCTACTCCACTCAGCCAGCCAGCCATATATCCTACTCCACTCAGCCAGCCAGCCATATATCCTACTCCACTCAGCCAGCCAGCCATATATCCTACTCCACTCAGCCAGCCAGCCATATATCCTGCTCCACTCAGCCAGCCATATATCCTACTCCACTCAGCCAGCCATATATCCTACTCCACTCAGCCAGCCAGCCATATATCCTACTCCACTCAGCCAGCCATATATCCTACTCCACTCAGCCAGCCAGCCATATATCCTACTCCACTCAGCCAGCCAGCCATATATCCTGCTCCACTCAGCCAGCCACATATCCTGCTCCACTCAGCCAGCCATATATCCTACTCCACTCAGCCAGCCAGCCATATATCCTACTCCACTCAGCCAGCCAGCCATATATCCTACTCCACTCAGCCAGCCAGCCATATATCCTACTCCACTCAGCCAGCCAGCCATATATCCTGCTCCACTCAGCCAGCCATATATCCTACTCCACTCAGCCAGCCATATATCCTACTCCACTCAGCCAGCCATATATCCTACTCCACTCAGCCAGCCATATATCCTACTCCACTCAGCCAGCCAGCCATATATCCTACTCCACTCAGCCAGCCAGCCATATATCCTGCTCCACTCAGCCAGCCATATATCCTACTCCACTCAGCCAGCCATATATCCTACTCCACTCAGCCAGCCATATATCCTACTCCACTCAGCCAGCCATATATCCTGCTCCACTCAGCCAGCCATATATCCTACTCCACTCAGCCAGTCAGCCATATATCCTACTCCACTCAGCCAGCCATATATCCTACTCCACTCAGCCAGCCAGCCATATATCCTGCTCCACTCAGCCAGCCATATATCCTACTCCACTCAGCCAGCCATATATCCTACTCCACTCAGCCAGCCATATATCCTACTCCACTCAGCCAGCCATATATCCTGCTCCACTCAGCCAGCCATATATCCTACTTCACTCAGCCAGCCAGCCATATATCCTACTCCACTCAGCCAGCCAGCCATATATCCTACTCCACTCAGCCAGCCATATATCCTACTCCACTCAGCCAGCCATATATCCTACTCCACTCAGCCAGCCAGCCATATATCCTACTCCACTCAGCCAGCCAGCCATATATTCTACTCCACTCAGCTAGCCATATATCCTACTCCTCAGCCAGCCATATATCCTACTCCACTCAGCCAGCCAGCCATATATCCTACTCCACTCAGCCAGCCAGCCAGCCATATATTCTACTCCACTCAGCCAGCCATATATCCTACTCCACTCAGCCAGCCAGCCAGCCATATATCCTACTCCACTCAGCCAGCCAGCCATATATCCTACTCCACTCAGCCAGCCAGCCATATATTCTACTCCAGTACACTACAGTAGGATAGCGGCTTTCCAGTGAAGTGAAAAACAGGAAATTGAATGACATTGTTGGGAGCGTCAGTCGGTCGGTCTGCATCAGTACAGAGTAGAGACAGATAGAGAGAGGCAACAGCTTCCTCCTCTAATACAGAGCTGGGAGCTGGACACACTAAAGGGAGATTAGGGAATCCTAGGAAGAAACCTAGGGGGGGTGTGTCTTGGCCTATTGCGTTACTGTGCTTGGTTTCTTATTGTGTTATTGTGTTTGGCTGTGAGTATGTGTGTGTGTTATACAGCCTGTGTGTGTGTGTGTTATACAGCCTGTGTGTGTGTGTGTTATACAGCCTGTGTGTGTGTGTGTTATACAGCCTGTGTGTGTGTGTGTTATACAGCCTGTGTGTGTGTGTGTTATACAGCCTGTGTGTGTGTGTGTGTGTGTGTGTGTGTGTGTGTGTGTGTGTGTGTGTGTGTGTGTGTGCCCATGTGTGTCTATTGCGGCCTAGCATTGTGGTTCTAATGGAGATCTTCCATTAGGGCTGATTATGGATCGGTGATTAAAGATCAGACCAGTCACAGCCAGTCTCAGGTATCTGTGGGACCAGGGAATAGGGACAGACAGACAGACAGGGACAGAGAGACAGACAGCAGCACACTGACCACCCTGTACCGGATCACCACCCTGTACCGGATCACCACCCTGTACCGGGTCACCACCCTGTACCGGATCACCACCCTGTACCAGATCACGCCCCAAATGGCACCCTATTCTGTATATAGTGAACTACTATTGACCAGGGCCCTATGGCACACTTTTCCTAGTGCACTACCTTCGACCGGGACCCATACTGTAGGGCTCTGGTCAAAAGTAGTGCACTATATAGGGAATAGGGTCCCATTTGGGAGGCACCCCAGACCAGTCTGCCAGCTCTAGCTCAGCCAGTATGCTAAGACCAGAGATAGAACCTAGATTGTGACTTCACTCTCAGGAGTCAACCGGTATCTCAGTTAATTCATGTGACAGTCAAGGTACAAGCAGACATTAGCAAGAAATCAGAATCAACTGTCAACTCCAATTTACACTATTACACTAGCTTGGTCAACTCAATGCGATGGAACAGTATTTCCCCTATATATATATGTATTCTCTAGACAAGACTTGAATCAGTGGAAGCGATACATGCCAATATTTTGAGTTAGGAATCAAATGAATGGAACAGAAATGGGCAGTCATCTGGAGCAGTAAGATCCTGACCTCCAGATGGCAGCTAGCCCCACCCCCCCCCACCCAGAGAGAGCGTGGGGGGTGTCAGAGATACTGCTGTGTTGTCCACCTCTAAGAGAATAATCCACTGTGATGTGATGTGGCTTCACATCTGCTGCTGAGCTCACCACAGGAATCAATAACCATGTGGTCAGTCAGCCCACCACTAGCCAGCCTCTGACCAGCCCTTAACTAGTCCCAAAATAGTCCCTAAAACAGCCTCTGACCAGCCCTTAACTAGTCCTCTAACCACCCCTCATCAGCTAACCAACTACCCTCCCAAGAACCACCCAAACTCATATGTGTAGTTTTATAAAAGTGTTTTGTTGTAATGTCCAGATACCTTCAAGGCAAAACTCAGTAATGAGGTCAGGATACCATGTTTTATCTGTAAACCAAGCCTCCATGTTTTTTCTCAATTTCTCTCTGCCACCACCATAGCAACTTCAGTATGGTTTACTACACTATACCACTGCTACTGTGCAGACCCATTCAACCATGGTTTACTACACTACTGTAAACAGTCCCATTCAACCATGGTTAACTACACTACACTACTGTAAACAGTCCCATTCAACCATGGTTTACTACACTACACTACTGTAAACAGTCCCATTCAACCATGGTTAACTACACTACACTACTGTAAACAGTCCCATTCAACCATGGTTAACTACACTACACTACTGTAAACAGTCCCATTCAACCATGGTTTACTACACTACACTACTGTAAACAGTCCCATTCAACCATGGTTAACTACACTACACTACTGTAAACAGTCCCATTCAACCATGGTTTACTACACTACACCACTGTAAACAGTCCCATTCAACCATGGTTTACTACACTACACTACTGTAAACAGTCACATTCAACCATGGTTTACTACACTACACTACTGTAAACAGTCCCATTCAACCATGGTTTACTACACTACTGTAAACAGTCCCATTCAACCATGGTTTACTACACTACACTACTGTAAACAGTCCCATTCAACCATGGTTAACTACACTACACTACTGTAAACAGTCCCATTCAACCATGGTTTACTACACTACACTACTGTAAACAGTCCCATTCAACCATGGTTAACTACACTACACTACTGTAAACAGTCCCATTCAACCATGGTTAACTACACTACACTACTGTAAACAGTCCCATTCAACCATGGTTTACTACACTACACTACTGTAAACAGTCCCATTCAACCATGGTTAACTACACTACACTACTGTAAACAGTCCCATTCAACCATGGTTTACTACACTACACCACTGTAAACAGTCCCATTCAACCATGGTTTACTACACTACACTACTGTAAACAGTCACATTCAACCATGGTTTACTACACTACACTACTGTAAACAGTCCCATTCAACCATGGTTTACTACACTACTGTAAACAGTCCCATTCAACCATGGTTTACTACACTACACTACTGTAAACAGTCCCATTCAACCATGGTTTACTACACTACTGTAAACAGTCCCATTCAACCATGGTTTACTACACTACACTACTGTAAACAGTCCCATTCAACCATGGTTTACTACACTACTGTAAACAGTCCCATTCAACCATGGTTTACTACACTATACCACTGTAAACAGTCCCCTTCAACCATGGTTTACTACACTACTGTAAACAGTCCCATTCAACCATGGTTTACTACACTACACTACTGTAAACAGTCCCATTCAACCATGGTTAACTACACTACACTACTGTAAACAGTCCCATTCAACCATGGTTTACTACACTACACTACTGTAAACAGTCCCATTCAACCATGGTTTACTACACTACTGTAAACAGTCCCATTCAACCATGGTTAACTACACTATACCACTGTAAACAGTCCCATTCAACCATGGTTAACTACACTACTGTAAACAGTCCCATTCAACCATGGTTTACTACACTACACTACTGTAAACAGTCCCATTCAACCATGGTTAACTACACTACACTACTGTAAACAGTCCCATTCAACCATGGTTTACTACACAACTGTAAACAGTCCCATTCAACCATGGTTAACTACACTATACCACTGTAAACAGTCCCATTCAACCATGGTTTACTACACTACACTACTGTAAACAGTCCCATTCAACCATGGTTTACTACACTACTGTAAACAGTCCCATTCAACCATGGTTTACTACACTACTGTAAACAGTCCCATTCAACCATGGTTAACTACACTATACCACTGTAAACAGTCCCATTCAACCATGGTTAACTACACTACTGTAAACAGTCCCATTCAACCATGGTTTACTACACTACACTACTGTAAACAGTCCCATTCAACCATGGTTTACTACACTACTGTAAACAGTCCCATTCAACCATGGTTAACTACACTATACCACTGTAAACAGTCCCATTCAACCATGGTTAACTACACTACTGTAAACAGTCCCATTCAACCATGGTTAACTACACTACACTACTGTAAACAGTCCCATTCAACCATGAGCACATCCCAAACGGTCATAATAATTTTGCTATTTGCGACCCGTGGAAACAATTTGGAAGACGACGACCACGACAACAAAACATTTGCTGAGAAAGCTGCACCACTCGGTCAACAGAGTTCTTATTATCAGATGTATCAGGTTAGGATATCATGTTAATGATATATTAGAGACCCCACTGAACGATTCAGAACATGAACAATCATGTTTGTCTTGCTAAAATGTATTTTATAACATAAAGAAGACACATTTAATCACCAAAGCGTGTTTTCACCCTCTCTGGGCAGAGTGGGTGGACACCCTGATTACTGTTCAACCATTTAGAAATAACAGTCCTACGTTGGAAAGAGTCAAATTGTGCGCCCGTGTGTGTGTGTGTGTGTGTGTGTGTGTGTGTGTGTGTGTGTGTGTGTGTGTGTGTACATTAATGATGTGTGTGTGGTATGCACGTGCATATGTGTGCCTGTGTGTATGTGTGTGGCCATCCCAATGTGTTATCCAGTGAGTCCCCAGTCAGCCGTGCAGCGAAGCAGAAGACTGTTAGGTGAGTCCCCAGTCAGCCGTGCAGCGAAGCAGAAGACTGTTAGGTGAGTCCCCAGTCAGCCGTGCAGCGAAGCAGAAGACTGTTAGGTGAGTCCCCAGTCAGCCGTGCAGCGAAGCAGAAGACTGTTAGGTGAGTCCCCAGTCAGCCGTGCAGCGAAGCAGAAGACTGTTAGGTGAGTCCCCAGTCAGCCGTGCAGCGAAGCAGAAGACTGTTAGGTGAGTCCCCAGTCAGCCGTGCAGCGAAGCAGAAGACTGTTAGGTGAGTCCCCAGTCAGCCGTGCAGCGAAGCAGAAGACTGTTAGGTGAGTCCCCAGTCAGCCGTGCAGCGAAGCAGAAGACTGTTAGGTGAGTCCCCAGTCAGCCGTGCAGCGAAGCAGAAGACTGTTAGGTGAGTCCCCAGTCAGCCGTGCAGCGAAGCAGAAGACTGTTAGGTGAGTCCCCAGTCAGCCGTGCAGCGAAGCAGAAGACTGTTAGGTGAGTCCCCAGTCAGCCGTGCAGCGAAGCAGAAGACTGTTAGGTGAGTCCCCAGTCAGCCGTGCAGCGAAGCAGAAGACTGTTAGGTGAGTCCCCAGTCAGCCGTGCAGCGAAGCAGAAGACTGTTAGGTGAGTCACTACAACGCAGAGAGAAACTAGGCCAGCCTGGATCTGTGTGTGTGTGTGTGTGTCTCAAATAAACTGGAGAGAGAGAATGTCACATAACAGCTGGAGAGATACAGGGTGATACAGTACACACACACACAACACACACACAACACAACACACACCACCCCACACAACACACCCAACACAACACACACCACCCCACACAACACACCCAACACAACACACACCACCCCACACAACACACCCAACACAACACACACCACCCCACACAACACACACCACCCCAACACACACCACCCCACACAACACACACCACCCCACACAACACACACAACACAACACACCCAACACAACACACCCAACACACACCACACACTCAATATGATACAGGAAAGGCAGTACGACACACACAACTATCATACCAAGACAAGCCAAGCAGGTGAAAGGTCATGTAACGGTAGCCCATTAACATCAATTCTAAGTATAACACACACACACTCTCTCTCTCTCTCTCCTACGCAATTCCACCACAGATAGTCTTGACACAAGTTCCCATTGTCACTCTCTGATAGTGGACTTTATGTCAGACGAACACACACGGCGGGCCTGTGAATTTAAAGAGCAACTGCCTCTAAAAAAACAACTAATACCTTTGAAAACGGCCTATGTGGCATCACAAACATTTATTCTAGTGTCAAAATTGACTACAAAGTGTAAATAGGATAATGTGTGTCATAAAGTCAGTCTCGTCTAAAACAGAGTATGGAACCTTCGTGCGTCACGACGAGTAAATGAAGGTTGGGTTTGGATTACAATTATGTCAACAAATCAAGCCCCCTTTTGCCAAGCCCCATGAGCAAATCGCCCCTCCACCCACTTCGCTTCCCTTCATTGAATGGGGCTCTGTTGTTTCATAGCCCCCCCCCCAATGCATTCAATGTATCACAGGCTCTATACGGATTGACCATGCCTCCACAGCCAAAGTTCTATGGTTGACATGCCCTGCTGAAGGACCCCAGTATGCGGTCGGGAACAGGTGCTTGGAGTTCGTTGGTCCCCAAAGTCTGCAACCACTAACGCTAGCGGTGGTGGTGAATATAACCAGAGATACTGGAATATGACGACTTCTCTGGTATAACCTAGCTAACGATGTTAGATAACATTATTGCTGGTTATGTAGCTAGCCATCTTTCGCTAAAGCGAGGCAGGCTAGCTAACGTTTTAGCTAAAAATGTTAGCTAAAACCTCATTACAACTTAGTTAGGTCGTAGCTCATACACGTTTATTGTGTGTATTGTCTAGATACTGCTGGTTATGTAACGTTATCATTTGATAACGCTAGCGAGGCAGGCTAGCTAGCTACAGGCTAACTAAAGTTAGCCTACAAATCGGATATTACAATTTAGTTGGTAGCTCAAAACAAGTGTATTCTGTATTGTCTAGGGCAGTGTTTCCCAACCCTGATCCTCCAGTACCCCAACAGGACACATTATTATTGTAAAACCTGGACAAAGCACACCTGATTCAACCTGTCAACTAATCATCAAGCCCTTAATGAGATGAATGAGGTGTGCTTGTCCAGGGCTACAACATAAAGGTGGACTGTTGGGGGTGCTGGAGGACCAGGGTTGGGAAACACTGGTCTAGGGCAGAACTAAATAATGGATGCAGCTATGGTGGTAGCTAACTCATGTCTGAGTTTGACTAATACAGCCTGGAGCTACAGTCAATCTGTAAAGTATAGAATGATGGCTTCTACCAGTAGGATGTTAGGCGGGTGAAATAAACATTGCTTTTTAGAGTTGAACTGATGATACGACAGAGTGTCAGAAGCACAGTGTACTTTGTTTCACGTCTGTAGGCCTTACCATCGCTGAGATATTACAATTTGTACGTCCGAATTCAGGGTCAGAAGGTCGCGGGAGATGATGCACAAGCCAACGGCTAAAGCCTTTTCCAAGAACGGCACTGAAACGACACAGCTGGACTCAGACGAACTAACTCAATATTCTCAAGATAGGAATGTCCTATCAACATGACATGTTCAGGGGTTATACAATAACGTGAGCATGTTAAAATGAAATAACAAAATACACACATGCAAATTATATGTTAATTTAAGCGCATATTGCACGCTGTACGCATTAAATAATTGACAAAATGAGTCTTTTTCCACCTAAGTTATTTATTTTGACCTACGAATGCAATTAGTCACACACACACACACACACACACACACACACACACGCACACACACACACACACACACACACACACACACACACACACACACACACACACACACACACACACACACACACACACACACACACACTACTGAACTAACCAGAAGTAATACTTTGAGGGTTTTAGTGAGCTTGTAACAGCGGACTCCATATACTCCCATTTTGATTCTGTTCATCCTGTTCTAAACCCTTTGCGCTAGAGAAACCAAATTAAACATTAGACTGCTTCACACTACCATTACCTGAGAAAATCTATTCCATACCATTTCTACTTTTAAACCAATGGACAGGAAAAAGGGCGCAACACTCGCTCGCCATTAAAAATACGTGGTTTTATTAGACAAGTTTAAAAAGATCGACATTTCGGGAATTCAATGGCCTTCTTTAAACCACGGCAATATATGCTTACAATTCAATGCATTCCAATGGCCATAGACCTTCAAATGGGGAAATGTCAATTCGCAACTCCTCCTACACCTTCTATGCCTGACTCACCAAACCTTTACCCTCCACACAGTGTGTGTGTGTGTGTGTGTGTGTGTGTGTGTGTGTGTGTGTGTGTGTTTATTAGCAGTAAAGATAAAATATTCATACAGGTAGATGCCATTACAGTAAGTGAAACATCCATACAGGTAGATGTCATTACAGTAAGTGAAACATCCAGACAGGTAGATGTCATTACAGTAAGTGAAACATCCAGACAGGCAGATGTCGTTACAGTAGGTGAAACATCCAGACAGGTAGATGTCATTACAGTAAGTGAAACATCCAGACAGGTAGATGTCATTACAGTAGGTGAAACATCCGACAGGTAGATGTCATTACAGTAGATGAAACATCCAGACAGGCAGATGTCATTACAGTAAGTGAAACATCCAGACAGGCAGATGTCATTACAGTAAGTGACTAACATTTTTGTTTCTGCCCTAGCACTACAAAGCTGATTCAAATAATCAAAGCTTGATGATGAGTTGGTTATTTGAGTCAGCTGTGTAGTGCTAGGGCAGAAAACCAAAACATGCACCCAGGGGGAGCCCCAGGACTGAGTTTGGGAAACCCTGATTAGACAACTGTCTGTGTGCACACTAACATTATACAGACTAATTGGTCAGCAGAGGGCTAGACGAGGCCATCCAGACAAGCAAGATATCTGTTAAACATGGGACGAATACAGGCCTATTAATATCAAACAAAAACAGAATGAGCATCTGTCATTCTGTCATGTGAGTGTGCAGACTGGTAGTGGTTCCTGAGGGCATTTATCAGCCAGTGGTCCTCCTTCCTTCCTTCCCTCCCATCTCTTCTCCTCCATCTATCACTCTCTCCTCATCCCTCTCTCCTTCCTTTTTCTCTCTCCTGAGTGTGTGTGAGAGAGAGAGAGAGGCACCAAGCAAGATTTCTCTCAACTAAATTGCTAGCTAGCTAGCTAGCAGACTTGCTAAAAAAAACAAGCTTGCTTACCTTCTCACTCAGACAATCTTTTTTGCTTTCTCCACAAAACTCCTTCCAGACGTCAGTCAACTATAGTTTACATGTTGTCAACAATCTAACCCAACCCTGTCTGTTAGTTAATCTAACCCAACCCCGTCTGTTAGTTAATCTAACCCAACCCCGTCTGTTAGTTAATCTAACCCAACCCTGTCTGTTAGTTAATCTAAACCACCCCCGTCTGTTAGTTAATCTAACCCAACCCCGTCTGTTAGTTAATCTAACCCAACCCCGTCTGTTAGTTAATCTAACCCAACCCCGTCTGTTAGTTAATCTAAACCACCCCCGTCTGTTAGTTAATCTAAGCCAACCCTGTCTGTTAGTTAATCTAAGCCAACCCCGTCTGTTAGTTAATCTAACCCAACCCCGTCTGTTAGTTAATCTAAACCCAACCCCGTCTGTTAGTTAATCTAAACCCAACCCCGTCTGTTAGTTAATCTAAACCAACCCCGTCTGTTTTGCCCCATAGTTGCGCACGCGTCGGTTGTGTTGCTAAACTACCAACCCGTCTATTGGCTATTGCTTTTTGGTATTAGTTTAGGGTTAGGCATAAGGTTAGCAGTGTGGTTAAGGTTACGTTTTAAAATCACATCTTAAGAAGACAAATGGTAGAAATAGGCGGGGTTTATGACTTTGTGGCTGTGGTAACCTAGAATTAGCTTGACCCGAGTTACTGCCCTGATGACACAGACGGCTTCATCAACAGCGGTGATGTGTGTTTATGTGAAAAGTTGTATAAAAAAAATATGCGGTTTGATAAACTAGTAGGTTATTTACCCAGCCAAGCAGATACAAGTAGTAGAGTCATTTTGGTTTTGAAGTGCATGATAAAAAAGCTTTGTCCTTACTTTATAACAAAATACAATTGACCACTTGGCTGTCTGTTGTATCACCCTGTCACAGGCCCTCCCAGTCAACTCCACCTCATAAGATGAGGAAGTACATTGTTTATGAGGATTGCCTGCTGCAGTTGTTCCAGAGATGTTCAGTTTGCAGCTGAACATGCGACATAGAGCAGACCAGCAAGGGGACCCTTAGCAACACCAGACATGCCCTCGCTGTGAGTATTCCTAGAAATGGAACAGGGAGGACACTTGAATCAGGTTGCTGACATTTTACCTGGTCAAAGGTCAAAACAGTTTTGAGTTTTGTTCCAATTCACCTTCCTAACCTAGCCTGGTGGGACCAGCCTGATGGCTGCTTTTACCATTCTATTTCACTTCCCATATCATGATATCAGAAGTGAATAGAAAGGTGAATGCAGCGATCAGGTTGGTTCCACCATGCTAATCATAATCACCATTGATAATGTAATCAGTGCTCTGTGTGTGTGTTTGAGTGTGACCGACCAGTATCTTTGATGAGGGGCCAGGAGCTGATCTACGCTGCCATGCCCATCAATGGTTTAGTCTGACGTGTTCAAACTTCAACATAGTATCTGTTTGTGTGTCAGATATCACCTCTCCTAACTGCCATTGGTAATAGAACATGTATGTATGTGTTCACAGAAACATGTATGGAGCCAGCACATGGAGACTGACAGACAGGCTTGATACTGATGTCTGAATGGAGAGAGACCTGGCACTCGGCATTCAAATGTTACTAGACGCAACTTATACTTGTATTGTCTTTTTTAATGGTATCAGTCAATATGGGGAGGGGGAAACACTGTATTCTGCACCAGGGCCAGGGACTTCCTGGTTTATACGGAACACCACACAGGATGATATGACGAGTCTGACATGTTACCAAGATAACCCCATTACCACCAGACAGGAAGGTATGACCACTATGATATGTTACCAAGGTAACCCCATTACCACCAGACAGGAAGGTATGACCACTCTGACATGTTACCAAGGTAACCCCATTACCACCACACAGGAAGGTATGACCACTATGATATGTTACCAAGGTAACCTCATTACCACCAGACAGGAAGGTATGACCACTCTGACATGTTACCAAGGTAACCCCATTACCACCACACAGGAAGGTATGACCACTATGATATGTTACCAAGGTAACCCCATTACCACCAGACAGGAAGGTATGACCACTATGATATGTTACCAAGGTAACCCCATTACCACCAGACAGGAAGGTATGACCACTATGATATGTTACCAAGGTAACCCCATTACCACCAGACAGGGAGGTATGACCACTATGATATGTTTGCCAAGGTAACCCCATTACCACCAGACAGGAAGGTATGACCACTATGACATGTTACCAAGGTAACCCCATTACCACCAGACAGGAAGGTATGACCACTATGACATGTTACCAAGGTAACCCCATTACCACCAGACAAAATGCTGATAGGCACAGTATCTGTATCGGCTGGGAATGACAATGAAAGGTCAAAGGTGCACATTGTTTATATTAGCAGAACACTGCTTCTATGGTATTATGTAAAGGGTTGTTTATTCTACATGGACCTGTTACTACATAAAAAAATTAATCAAAACACTTAGTTTAGAATATCTACATAAATTCAGCAATTGCATTCTTCTCATATTACTCTGTAGTCTACTGACCTATTCAAAGCTCCCTCCGGCATCTCACCCTACATCTGCCTGTCGTTATTGAACTCAACCTGCAGGAGGTTTGTTTGTTGTGATTGAGTGGGGGGGGGGAACAGCTGCGGGCAAGGTTCTGACAGATGGGTGTGTCTTGGTGGTGGCAAGGACACACCCAAGAAACACCCCCCTATCAAACCACACCCCCAAGCCAACTCGGGTTTGGCTTCTGTCATGGCCACCAGCCTTTCTTGAGGAGCAAGCCAACAAAACGAGGCCAGATCAGCGGGTGCAGTTCCCCTTTAATGCTGTGCCTGGTTCTAGGACAGTTTGTGTGCTGCCAGAGGAACAGGCTGACCCTCATACCATCTACCACGTTATCTCTCCTACCTCACACAGAACACACACACAAGTCCAGTCACGCACCAAAAGGAAGACACCACAAAGCTAAAACATCTCACTATCCAGGCATTTGGGTGAAAACACGTCCCAGTGACGTCCACGATGTAACAATACGGCGTTGACTAGTTCCTCATTCATGGTCACCAGAGCATATTGCATATTTGACGGTGGTGATATCTACAGCTGTGACGTAACAGGAAACATTCAGGCCTACAGATCCACGAAATGAACACTTGTAGTTACATTTTTGACATTGGCATGTTTTGTACACTCTGCGGTATACCCTAACAATGGTGCAGTAAAATCTTTTAACATAATTTTCACTATTTTTTAATTTTTTTTTAAATTTTAGTCATTTAGCAGACGCTCTTATCCAGAGCGACTTACAGTTAAGTGAGTGCATACATTTTTTCCATACTGGTCCCCCGTGGGAAACAAACCCACAACCCTGGCGTTGCAAGCGCCATGCTCTACCAACTGAGCTACATGGGATTTTACTATATATATGTTAATGTAATTAAGAGTAAAAGAAGCTGAAATGTTTTGTGCATTAGTACATGTAGTCCAATCAGCTGTTAGGGCTTGTGGTGATGTCCAGTGGTGTAGTCCAATCAGCTGTTGGGCTTGTGGTGATGTCCAGTGGTGTAGTCCAATCAGCTGTTAGGTCTTGTGGTGATGTCCAGTGGTGTAGTCCAATCAGCAATTGGCCTTGTGGTGATGTCCAGTGGTGTAGTCCAATCAGCTGTTAGGGCTTGTGGTGATGTCCAGTGGTGTAGTCCAATCAGCTGTTAGGCCTTGTGGTGATGTGCAGTGGTGTAGTCCAATCAGCTGTTAGGCCTTGTGGTGATGTCCAGTGGTGTAGTCCAATCAGCTGTTAGGCCTTGTGGTGATGTGCAGTGGTGTAGTCCAATCAGCTGTTAGGCCTTGTGGTGATGTGCAGTGGTGTAGTCCAATCAGCTGTTAGGCCTTGTGGTGATGTCCAGTGGTGTAGTCCAATCAGCTGTTGGGCTTGTGGTGATGTCCAGTGGTGTAGTCCAATCAGCTGTTAGGCTTGTGGTGATGTCCAGTGGTGTAGTCCAATCAGCTGTTAGGCCTTGTGGTGATGTCCAGTGGTGTAGTCCAATCAGCTGTTAGGCTTGTGGTGATGTCCAGTGGTGTAGTCCAATCAGCTGTTAGGCCTTGTGGTGATGTCCAGTGGTGTAATCCAATCAGCTGTTAGGCTTGTGGTGATGTCCAGTGGTGTAATCCAATCAGCTGTTAGGCTTGTGGTGATGTCCAGTGGTGTAGTGGAGGGTAGACAACTAAACAGTTTCCCCACGTTTTGTGGAAAAAATGCATTGAAAGTTTAGGGAGCGTTACTTTATTCACCGCGACTGGCGATCACAGTTTACCCCAAACTATTTTTGTTTTTTTTTACCACTTTATCACTGGTGATGTGGTGTTAGTTTGTCCCAGAGAAGCTCAGGACACACAGAGACAGGGAACACACAGAGACAGGGAACACACAGAGACAGGGAACACACAGAGACAGGGAACACACAGAGACAGGGAACACACAGAGACAGGGAACACACAGAGACAGGGAACACACAGAGACAGGGAACACACAGAGACAGGGAACACACAGAGACAGGGAACACACAGAGACAGGGAACACACAGAGACAGGGAACACACAGAGACAGGGAACACACAGAGACAGGGGACACACAGAGACAGGGAACACACACACACATGGCCACAGTCAGGATGACATGACAGTAGCCACAGCACACTGAACGTTCCCGTCAGCAGACAGTCGCTCCCATGTGCGAGTGAGGAAAAACAGAGAGAGAACAATGTGTTTTCCAATTAATACTTGTGGCTCTGCCAATGTGTGTAAATGTGTGTGTGTGTGGATATGCATATGTTCCCACCGGTAGTGACACGGCCTGGATGTGTGTGTATATGAGGGTGTGTGTGTGTGTGGTCTGTGCGTCACTGTGCCGTAGAGAGTAGCGCTGAGGGCTTGCTCTGCTGCATTTCCTGTCGTTGGGTCATGTGACGTAGTACAGCGAGGAGGGCAAGAGGGAGGGAGGAAGGGAGAGATGGAGAAATTGAGAGGGGCTACTGGGCAATTCCACGTTAACGGAGACTCCGATTTTTCAGTTAAAATGTATGCCAAATCAAAACCGTTGATTTCTAAGTTTAACACACTATACGACTCTATGCACAAGGACTATTTTTAACAATTTACACCGACATTTTTACAAAGAACACATTTACTGGAAGAACTGTGCAGATGCAAAGTTTGGTAACAGATTTCCGGTCAAATCTCACTCATTCTACATGTCCACGTTTTCCAACAATGTAAATATCTGCTCCGAATGATGATTAAACTATGTCTGAAGAAAGAATGGGGTGTCACATTGACTTAGAAAAAAATATATTTTGGTTATTGAACTACAGTAATTGAAGTGGATTTACACCCGGTAACGGAATTTCATCATTGGTCCCTGATCTGTACTACACAGAAATAAATAATTATGGATATTAAAGTCATGCTCTTCATGGTGATGTATCCTAAATAGGTACATAAAAAGGTAGAAATATGCAACATCTTCCTTTGTACTGTAATATCCTCCTCTGTACTCTATAGTCCCGTGTAGCTCAGTTGGTAGAGCATGGCGTTTGCAACGCCAGGGTTGTGGGTTCGTTTCCCACAGGGGACCAGTATGGGAGAAAAAAAATTATGCACTAACTGTAAGTTGCTCTGGATAAGAGCGTCTGCTAAATGACTAAAATGTAAATATCCTCCTTTGTACTGTAATATCCTCCTTTGTACTGTAATATCCTTCTTTGTACTGAACTGAACTATACTTTTATTTGCTGTACTGTACCATCCAAACTTGTGAACCCAACTGTGGTTTGGGAAATTCCGTTACAGTTTTTTTGGAAATGTTGTTACCAATATCAGTAAAAACACGAACTATTTGAAAGGGATACCTTTACTAGTTACTTTGAACTTTCATTATGCTCCCTTCTCATGAGGGAGAGAAATTAGAAAATATATTGTTTGATAACAGAATTAAGGCACAAAGCAATGAGCCCAAAAGTAGTGCACTATGTAGGGAATAGTGTGCCGTTTGGGACGCAAACAGACTAGATGAATACAAAAACAAATCAGAGAAAAAGGCGACAGGCCGACTCTCTTTCCTTGACGTGTCATCACTGACATCATAGCCGGCAGACGGACGCCCGCCGCTCTCTCAGCAGGGAATAATGTCAGCTCTGTGATATCGTTACGGTTACCCACAGTTATCCCTACACAGGGACAGCTGTTTTGACACAGATTCCTCTGAACACACCTGGGTTTCATCCCAAATGGCACCCTATTCCCTATATCGTGCACTAATTTTAACCAGTGCTCATAAGGATCTGGCCAAAAGCAGTGCACTCTATAAGGAATATGGTGCGATTTGGGATGCGGACCTGGTACCGCACACTGGAGGGTAACTGAGGTTAGTTAGGTTAGAGGCAGGCCGGTGACCAGACTGACGGGAAAGATTCAACATCTCAGGTGCCACCCTACTGCTGTTGTGCCCTTGAGCAAGGCACTTAACACCTAACCTGCTCCAGGGGCACTTGTCTGCTGCGGGCCCTGTGCTGCTTCCCGCCTGTCGTGTTTGCGGTGTGTCGGGTTTCGGTACGCACACAGCATAACAATTCCTGGACAAAAAAATACATAGTATTCTATTTCTTGAGTAACAGGAGTCCCTTCTCTGCTCAGCATTTCAAAATGGTGGGCGGATGGATCAACGGAATAAGAGCGGAAATCAATTAGGTGAATGAAGCAGCCAGCCAGGTGTAAACAGATATGTAGCAGGCTAGGCAGTACCGGTCCGGTCCTGGACTCTATCTTCTTCTTTCTACGCTCGGCCAGCCGGCACGCACCTTCAAGATATTTCTGTCCTGATCCAGATTACCCAGAAATCCTGCTAATACCCGGCCAATCCTAAACCTCCCACAGAGCAGGCAGGGGCTCAGAGGGCAACCATACACTCAAACCTCTACCTACCTTTAAAGGGGAACTGCACCCGCTGATTTTGCCTAGTTTTTTGGAGGCTTGCTCCTCAAAAAAGTTGGCTTGGGGGAGTGGTTTGATGGGGGTGTTTCTTGGGTGTGTCCTTGCCACCACCAAGACACACCCATCTGTCAGAACCTTGCCCGCAGCTGTTTCCCCCCCCCACTCAATCACAACAAACAAACCTCCTGCAGGTTGAGTTCAATAACGACAGGCAGATGTAGGGTGAGATGCCGGAGGGAGCTTTGAATAGGTCAGTAGACTACAGAGTAATATGAGAAGAATGGAATTGCTGAATTTATGTAGATATTCTAAACTAAGTGTTTTGATTAATTTTTAAATGTAGTAACAGGTCCATGTAGAATAAACAACCCTTTACATAATACCATAGAAGCAGTGTTCTGCTAATATAAACAATGTGCACCTTTGACCTTTCATTGTCATTCCCAGCCGATACAGATACTGTGCCTATCAGCATTTTGTCTGGTGGTAATGGGGTTACCTTGGTAACATGTCAGAGTCGTCATACCTCCCTGTCAGGTGGTAATGGGGTTACCTTGGTAACATGTCAGAGTCGTCATACCTTCCTGTCTGGTGGTAATGGGGTTACCTTGGCAAACATATCAGAGTGGTCATACCTTCCTGTTTGGTGGTAATGGGGTTACCTTGGTAACATATCAGAGTCGTCATACCTTCCTGTCTGGTGGTAATGGGGTTACCTTGGTAACATGTCAGAGTGGTCATACCTTCCTGTCTGGTGGTAATGGGGTTACCTTGGTAACATGTCAGAGTCGTCATACCTTCCTGTCTGGTGGTAATGGGGTTACCTTGGTAACATGTCAGAGTGGTCATATCATCCTGTCTGGTGGTAATGGGGTTACCTTGGTAACATGTCAGAGTGGTCATATCATCCTGTGTGGTGTTCCGTATAAACCAGGAAGTCCCTGGCCCTGGCCCAGAATACAGTGTTTCCCCCTCCCCATATTGACTGATACCATTCAATTCATTAATTTAAAAAAGACAATACAAGTATAAGTTGCGTCTAGTAACATTTGAATGCCAAGTGCCAGGTCTCTCTCCATTCAGACATCAGTATCAAGCCTGTCTGTCAGTCTCCATGTGCTGGCTCCATACATGTTTCTGTGAACACATACATACATGTTCTATTACCAATGGCAGTTAGGATAGGTGATATCTGACACACAAACAGATACTATGTTGAAGTTTGAACACGTCAGACTAAACCATTGATGGGCATGGCAGCGTAGATCAGCTCCTGGCCCCTCATCAAAGATACTGGTCGGTCACACTCAAACACACACACAGAGCACTGATTACATTATCAATGGTGGTTATGATTAGCATGGTGGAACCAACCTGATCGCTGCATTCACCTTTCTATTCACTTCTGATATCATGATATGGGAAGTGAAATAGAATGGTAAAAGCAGCCATCAGGCTGGTCCCACCAGGCTAGGTTAGGAAGGTGAATTGGAACAAAACTCAAAACTGTTTTGACCTTTGACCAGGTAAAATGTCAGTAACCTGATTCAAGTGTCCTCCCTGTTCCATTTCTAGGAATACTCACAGCGAGGGCATGTCTGGTGTTGCTAAGGGTCCCCTTGCTGGTCTGCTCTATGTTGCATGTTCAGCTGCAAACTGAACATCTCTGGAACAACTGCAGCAGGCAATCCTCATAAACAATGTACTTCCTCATCTTATGAGGTGGAGTTGACTGGGAGGGCCTGTGACAGGGTGATACATCAGACAGCCAAGTGGTCAATTGCATTTTGTTCAAAGAAATACAAAGCCATTCGTGACCTACCGGCTCGATCCTGTCCTATGTAGCAAAATGTAATTTTTTTTTTTTTTTTTACATTGGATAAAAGCAGAGACTCAGAGCTAGAAAATGGTTTATCATACACTGCCATTGAGAAACACTGGGAAAGTAATTCTGCTTTAAGTTGATAAACTTGTAACCCCACTTTTGAGAAAATGGCCTTTGAATGTTTTGGTACACCTACTGGAGAGCTCTTCTTTGTCTACACCCATTCAGTATCGTTCACACTCTCTTAAGCCTTAGCCACACCCATCTCTTTAAGGATTCACACGTGAGGCCATGTGCTAAACATAGTAAGGTAGCGTAGTAAACAACCAAAGATTTCAAGACTAAAAGCTGTGACAGTAGTAGCAAAAATACACTTTATCTAGTCCTTGGCCTATATGCTAATTGGACTTTGGTGCAGGTCGTGCTGTTCTTCTCATTACTGTCTCTGGTAAACACTAGAAATCAAATCAAAGTTTGTCACATGATACAGGATACAGAAGGTGTAAACGGTACAGTGAAATGGTTACCTGCATATTTGCATAGTAGCAATATCCAAAAATAGAAAGTGTCCAGATAAATATTATATTATATTTTATAATTATTAGATGATTCTTACCCAGACACACTTGTCTAAATTGATTGGTCATGTGAAAGAAATGCTATAAACCACCCCCCCCCCCCCCCAGCCACATCTAGCTAAGTGGATGGGTCACTATCAGACATGTACACATGTTCATGAAACACAATAGATTAACGTAATCACCCCCAGACACACCTGGCTAACTTGATGGGTCATGTAATCATGTAGCTAGCTAGCTAAACAATTAATCTAAACGATGCCATCAAGACTTCTGGGAACTTGGAAAAATACGAGGTCAAATCATAACGTCAGTGATCTTCAGGTCGGAACGTCGGGCTCTAGAAAAAGGCATGAGTTCCCGAGTTGGAATTCCGAGTTGGATGACCGTTCAAAACTATTTTTCCCAGTCAAAGCTAGTTTTTTTCAGAGTTCCCAGTTGTCTTGAATGCGGCAATAATCCCAACCCATACTACTAGCAATACAAACTGATTTTCATAGCAAGCCACCATGCATGAATCTGCAGGTAGCTAAGGCAAACCAACTAGGTTCAATGTTAACTAGCTAGCAAACATTAGGCTATAACTAGCAATGCAAATAGATTTCTGAGATACGAATAATATTACTACACAGATCATACGCATAACGTTAGCTAGCTGTCTAACAGTACACTTTAACTTGCAATGAAAATGACGTTCTGAAAATTAGAAACTTATAATATCTGAAAATGTAGCTAGCTAGACTATCTTATCCGTATACATGGATGAACGCTTCTCCCTCTCTGTCGGATGCCATGGTTGCCCTTAGTTTGAAGATGTAATCCGGAGACAGGTGTTTTATACAACAGCCTTCTTCTGTGTGTTCTCTTTTCGACCTCCTCCGCATATTTGCCATCAAATGCCAGAATGTTCTCCATTTCCTTAGCTATCATACTCTGCTTCCACTGATTTCAAAACTCTGTCAACTTCCTCTGGTGCCAACACTGTTGATCGCCCGTTTCGGGAAGACTCTACAATGTCTGGTTCAATTAAAATGTTTTTACCTAAATCAAGGATTTCCTCATCATCTGATTTATTTTATTTGCATTTTTTACCTAACCTTAACCACAATGCTAACCTTATACCTAACCCCAACCTTAAATGAATAACAAAAATAAAATTTTATTTTTACAGCCAATTTTGACTGTGGCAACTAGTGGAAATCCTAATTCTATGCTTTACAGATGTAGATTGACTGTAGCTCCAGATTGGATTAGATTCTGGACGGTGACGCCGTTACGGTTTGTTGCTCCTAGTTCACTGTATTAGTCAGACTCAGACATAAGTTCTACCTCTCTATCGGTCTCCCTCTCTACCAGAGCGTAGCCCAGGGCACAGGTGACTCACTAACACTCAAATCTGTCCCTTTCTCTGTACTTTTTCCTCCATCTCTCCTTTCTCTCTCCATCCATCTCTCTCACTATATAGCTCAGGGGAGAGAAAGGGATACGTCCCGAATTCTGATATAGACATTGCTTCCTTTCCCGATCCCCTCTTCTCCCTGACCACGTCAGGCCAGGTCAAAGATTACGAAGCAGAGGAGCCTGGGAAAAGGAGTTCTGGTTCTGTAAGACTATTAGGACTAAGGCAACCGGCCAGGCCCAGATAACCACTGATCTACATCTTGGGTTGTGTCCCAGTTCTCCATCCTTCTTCCAAAGTGTGCACAGATTTAAAAGCATTGGATTGGTGTAGGCCCTAAGCATTGGCTAGAGGGATTTCCACCATTGCTAACTCCATGATGGGGAGTGTACAAGTGCACACTTCTGGAAGAAGGGTGGAGAATTGGCATGCAGTCCTCGTCTTACCAGAGAACCATCGTCCTCCTCCATCCTCTCGCTGCTCCTCCTCCTCCTCCTCCTCCTCCACTCCTCCTCCTCTTCCTCCTCTTCAGACCATGACGACGCATCGCTATTGATGCAGCCACCACACATAAACATGGACAAGCAGCAGCTATGCATTGAGACACAATGTGGTCTCAGTAATAATTGACTAGCCTACCTACATTCAAATCAAAGTTGCGCATTAGAGACACCCGCTCGCTTCCAAAGCAAACATTAGCACACCCGCTAGTTAACGCTAGGTCCTTACTGTCCCTCCGCCCTACCCTTATGAGGAATGGATTAGTATTAGTAATATGCTAATAGCTGCAGCTAGATCCTCCTAACACGCGACTCCAGGGTCAGTCTAGAGGGGTTTCCACATGGAGTTATTATGATACCTCAGGGTCAGTCTAGAGGGGTTTCCACATGGAGTTATTATGATACCTCAGGGTCAGTCTAGAAGGGTTTCCACATGGAGTTATTATGATACCTCGGGGTCAGTCTAGAAGGGTTTCCACATGGAGTTATTATGATACCTCAGGGTCAGTCTAGAAGGGTTTCCACATGGAGTTATTATGATACCTCAGGGTCAGTCTAGAGGGGTTTCCACATGGAGTTATTATGATACCTCAGGGTCAGTCTAGAGGGGTTTCCACATGGAGTTATTATGATACCTCAGGGTCAGTCTAGAGGGGTTTCCACATGGAGTTATTATGATACCTCAGGGTCAGTCTAGAAGGGTTTCCACATGGAGTTATTATGATACCTCAGGGTCAGTCTAGAAGGGTTTCCACATGGAGTTATTATGATACCTCAGGGTCAGTCTAGAGGGGTTTCCACATGGAGTTATTATGATACCTCAGGGTCAGTCTAGAGGGGTTTCCACATGGAGTTATTATGATACCTCAGGGTCAGTCTAGAAGGGTTTCCACATGGAGTTATTATGATACCCCAGGGTCAGTCTAGAGGGGTTTCCACATGGAGTTATTATGATACCTCAGGGTCAGTCTAGAAGGGTTTCCACATGGAGTTATTATGATACCTCAGGGTCAGTCTAGAGGGGTTTCCACATGGAGTTATTATGATACCTCAGGGTCAGTCTAGAAGGGTTTCCACATGGAGTTATTATGATACCTCAGGGTCAGTCTAGAGGGGTTTCCACATGGAGTTATTATGATACCTCAGGGTCAGTCTAGAGGGGTTTCCACATGGAGTTATTATGATACCTCAGGGTCAGTCTAGAAGGGTTTCCACATGGAGTTATTATGATACCTCAGGGTCAGTCTAGAGGGGTTTCCACATGGAGTTATTATGATACCTCGGGGTCAGTCTAGAAGGGTTTCCACATGGAGTTATTATGATACCTCAGGGTCAGTCTAGAGGGGTTTCCACATGGAGTTATTATGATACCTCAGGGTCAGTCTAGAGGGGTTTCCACATGGAGTTATTATGATACCTCGGGGTCAGTCTAGAAGGGTTTCCACATGGAGTTATTATGATACCTCAGGGTCAGTCTAGAAGGGTTTCCACATGGAGTTATTATGATACCTCAGGGTCAGTCTAGAGGGGTTTCCACATGGAGTTATTATGATACCTCAGGGTCAGTCTAGAGGGGTTTCCACATGGAGTTATTATGATACCTCAGGGTCAGTCTAGAGGGGTTTCCACATGGAGTTATTATGATACCTCAGGGTCAGTCTAGAAGGGTTTCCACATGGAGTTATTATGATACCTCAGGGTCAGTCTAGAAGGGTTTCCACATGGAGTTATTATGATACCTCAGGGTCAGTCTAGAGGGGTTTCCACATGGAGTTATTATGATACCTCAGGGTCAGTCTAGAGGGGTTTCCACATGGAGTTATTATGATACCTCAGGGTCAGTCTAGAAGGGTTTCCACATGGAGTTATTATGATACCCCAGGGTCAGTCTAGAGGGGTTTCCACATGGAGTTATTATGATACCTCAGGGTCAGTCTAGAAGGGTTTCCACATGGAGTTATTATGATACCTCAGGGTCAGTCTAGAGGGGTTTCCACATGGAGTTATTATGATACCTCAGGGTCAGTCTAGAAGGGTTTCCACATGGAGTTATTATGATACCTCAGGGTCAGTCTAGAGGGGTTTCCACATGGAGTTATTATGATACCTCAGGGTCAGTCTAGAGGGGTTTCCACATGGAGTTATTATGATACCTCAGGGTCAGTCTAGAAGGGTTTCCACATGGAGTTATTATGATACCTCAGGGTCAGTCTAGAGGGGTTTCCACATGGAGTTATTATGATACCTCGGGGTCAGTCTAGAAGGGTTTCCACATGGAGTTATTATGATACCTCAGGGTCAGTCTAGAGGGGTTTCCACATGGAGTTATTATGATACCTCAGGGTCAGTCTAGAGGGGTTTCCACATGGAGTTATTATGATACCTCAGGGTCAGTCTAGAAGGGTTTCCACATGGAGTTATTATGATACCTCAGGGTCAGTCTAGAAGGGTTTCCACATGGAGTTATTATGATACCTCAGGGTCAGAATAGAGGGGTTTCCACATGGAGTTATTAAGATACCTCAGGGTCAGTCTAGAGGGGTTTCCACATGGAGTTATTATGATACCTCAGGGTCAGTCTAGAAGGGTTTCCACATGGAGTTATTATGATACCTCAGGGTCAGTCTAGAGGGGTTTCCACATGGAGTTATTATGATACCTCAGGGTCAGTCTAGAAGGGTTTCCACATGGAGTTATTATGATACCTCAGGGTCAGTCTAGAAGGGTTTCCACATGGAGTTATTATGATACCTCAGGGTCAGTCTAGAGGGGTTTCCACATGGAGTTATTATGATACCTCAGGGTCAGTCTAGAAGGGTTTCCACATGGAGTTATTATGATACCTCAGGGTCAGTCTAGAGGGGTTTCCACATGGAGTTATTATGATACCTCAGGGTCAGTCTAGAAGGGTTTCCACATGGAGTTATTATGATACCTCAGGGTCAGTCTAGAAGGGTTTCCACATGGAGTTATTATGATACCTCAGGGTCAGTCTAGAGGGGTTTCCACATGGAGTTATTATGATACCTCAGGGTCAGTCTAGAGGGGTTTCCACATGGAGTTATTATGATACCTCAGGGTCAGTCTAGAGGGGTTTCCACATGGAGTTATTATGATACCTCAGGGTCAGTCTAGAAGGGTTTCCACATGGAGTTATTATGATACCTCAGGGTCAGTCTAGAGGGGTTTCCACATGGAGTTATTATGATACCTCAGGGTCAGTCTAGAAGGGTTTCCACATGGAGTTATTATGATACCTCAGGGTCAGTCTAGAGGGGTTTCCACATGGAGTTATTATGATTCAGGTCATGGGTTCCTCCTCCTCACCATGTGAAAGGACCAGGGAAACCCCCCCCCCCTCCAGCTGTTCTCATATAGCTGAATAGGGCCAGAGATTTACCACACAATATAGCTGAATAGGGCCAGAGTTTTACCACGCCATCAGTATAGCTGACTAGGAACAGAGTTTTACCAAGCCATCACTATAGCCAACTAGGGCCAGAGTTTTACCACACCATAAATATAGCTGACTAGGACCAGAGTTTTACCACACCATAAATATAGCTGACTAGGACCAGACTTTTACCACGCCATCAGTATAGCTGACTAGGACCAGAGTTTTACCACGCCATCACTATAGCCAACTAGGGCCAGAGTTTTACCACACCATGTCTATAGCTGACTATAGCCAGAGTTTTACCACACCATAAATATAGCCAACTAGGGCCAGAGTTTTACCACACCATGACTATAGCTGACTAGGGCCAGAGTTTTACCACACCATGTAGCTGACTAGGGCCAGAGTTTTACCACACCATAAATATAGCCAACTAGGGCCAGAGTTTTACCACACCATGACTATAGCCAACTAGGGCCAGAGTTTTACCACACCTTGTCTATAGCTGACTATAGCCAGAGTTTTACCACACCATAAGTATAGCTGACTAGGACCAGAGTTTTACCACGCCATCAGTACCACGCCAAATCCCCTCTAGCCCCCCCAGCTGTTCTCATGGTGAAACCCTCTCTAGCCCCCCCCCCCCCCCCCCCTCCAGCTGTTCTCATGGTGAAACCCTCTCTAGCCCCCCCCCCCCCCCTCCAGCTGTTCTCATGGTGAAACCCTCTCTAGCCCCCCCCCCCCTCCAGCTGTTCTCATGGTGAAACCCTCTCTAGCCCCCCCCCCCCTCCAGCTGTTCTCATGGGTGAAACCCTCTCTAGCCCCCCCCCCCCTCCAGCTGTTCTCATAGTGAAACCCTCTCTAGCCCCCCCCTCCAGCTGTTCTCATGGTGAAACCCTCTCTAGCCCCCCCCCCCAGCTGTTCTCATGGTGAAACCCTCTCTAGCCCCCCCCCCTCCAGCTGTTCTCATGGTGAAACCCTCTCTAGCCTCCCCCCTCCAGCTGTTCTCATGGTGAAACCCTCTCTATCCCCCCCCCCCCCTCCAGCTGTTCTCATGGTGAAACCCTCTCTAGCCCCCCCCCCCTCCAGCTGTTCTCATGGTGAAACCCTCTCTAGCCCCCCCCCCTCCAGCTGTTCTCATGGTGAAACCCTCTCTAGCCCCCCCCCCTCCAGCTGTTCTCATGGTGAAACCCTCTCTAGCCCCCCCCCCCCAGCTGTTCTCATGGTGAAACCCTCTCTAGCCCCCCCCCCCTCCAGCTGTTCTCATGGTGAAACCCTCTCTAGCCCCCCCTCCAGCTGTTCTCATGGTGAAACCCTCTCTAGCCCCCCCCCCCTCCAGCTGTTCTCATGGTGAAACACTCTCTAGCCCCCCCTCCAGCTGTTCTCATGGTGAAACCCTCTCTAGCCCCCTCCAGCTGTTCTCATGGTGAAACCCTCTCTAGCCCCCCCCCTCCAGCTGTTCTCATGGTGAAACCCTGTCTAGCCCCCCCCTCCAGCTGTTCTCATGGTGAAACCCTCTCTAGCCCCCCCTCCAACTGTTCTCATGGTGAAACCCTCTCTAGCCCCTCCCCCTCCAGCTGTTCTCATGGTGAAACCCTCTCTAGCCTCCCCCCCCCCCCCCCCCCCAGCTGTTCTCATGGTGAAACCCTCTCTAGCCCCCCCCCCCCCTCCAGCTGTTCTCATGGTGAAACCCTCTCTAGCCTCCCCCCCAGCTGTTCTCATGGTGAAACCCTCTCTAGCCCCCCCCCTCCAGCTGTTCTCATGGTGAAACCCACTCTAGCCCCCCCCTCCAGCTGTTCTCATGGTGAAACCCTCTCTAGCCCCCCCCCCCCCTCCAGCTGTTCTCATGGTGAAACCCTCTCTATCCATCCCCTCCAGCTGTTCTCATGGTGAAACCCTCTCTAGCCTCCCCCTCCAGCTGTTCTCATGGTGAAACCCTCTCTAGCCCCCCCCCTCCAGCTGTTCTCATGGTGAAACCCACTCTAGCCCCCCCCTCCAGCTGTTCTCATGGTGAAACCCTCTCTAGCCCCCCCCTCCCCCCTCCAGCTGTTCTCATGGTGAAACCCTCTCTAGCCCCCCCCTCCAGCTGTTCTCATGGTGAAACCCTCTCTAGCCCCCCCCCTCCAGCTGTTCTCATGGTGAAACCCTCTCTAGCCCCCCCCCCTCCAGCTGTTCTCATGGTGAAACCCTCTCTATACCCCCCCCCTCCAGCTGTTCTCATGGTGAAACCCTCTCTAGCCCCCCCCCCCCCCTCCAGCTGTTCTCATGGTGAAACCCTCTCTAGCCCCCCCCCTCCAGCTGTTCTCATGGTGAAACCCTCTCTAGCCCCCCCCCCCCCCCCTCCAGCTGTTCTCATGGTGAAACCCTCTCTAGCCCCCCCCCCCCCCAGCTGTTCTCATGGTGAAACCCTCTCTAGCCCCCCCCCTCCAGCTGTTCTCATGGTGAAACCCTCTCTAGCCCCCCCCCTCCAGCTGTTCTCATGGTGAAACCCTCTCTAGCCCCTCCCCCCCCCAGCTGTTCTCATGGTGAAACCCTCTCTAGCCCCCCCCCCCCTCCAGCTGTTCTCATGGTGAAACCCTCTCTAGCCCCCCCCCCCCCCCAGCTGTTCTCATGGTGAAACCCTCTCTAGCCCCCCCTCCAGCTGTTCTCATGGTGAAACCCTCTCTAGCCCCCCCCCCCCCCCAGCTGTTCTCATGGTGAAACCCTCTCTAGCCCCCCCCTCCAGCTGTTCTCATGGTGAAACCCTCTCTAGCCTCCCCCCCCAGCTGTTCTCATGGTGAAACCCTCTCTAGCCCCCCCCCAGCTGTTCTCATGGTGAAACCCTCTCTAGCCCCCCCCCCCCCCCAGCTGTTCTCATGGTGAAACCCTCTCTAGCCTCCCCCTCCAGCTGTTCTCATGGTGAAACCCTCTCTAGCCCCCCCTCCAGCTGTTCTCATGGTGAAACCCTCTCTAGCCTCCCCCTCCAGCTGTTCTCATGGTGAAACCCTCTCTAGCCTCCCCCTCCAGCTGTTCTCATGGTGAAACCCTCTCTATACCCCCCCCCCCCCCCTCCAGCTGTTCTCATGGTGAAACCCTCTCTAGCCCCCCTCCCCCCTCCAGCTGTTCTCATGGTGAAACCCTCTCTAGCCCCCCCCCCTCCTGCTGCTCTCATGGTGAAACCCTCTCTATCCATCCCCTCCTGCTGCTCTATATAACTCTCTATCCATCCCCTCCTGCTGCTCTATATAACTCTCTATCCATCCCCTCCTGCTGCTCTATATAACTCTCTATCCACCCCCTCCTGCTGCTCTATATAACTCTCTATCCATCCCCTCCTGCTGCTCTATATAACTCTCTATACATCCCCTCCTGCTGCTCTATATAACTCTATCCATTCCCTCCTGCTGCTCTATATAACTCTCTATCCACCCCCTCCTGCTGCTCTATATAACTCTATATCCATCCCCTCCTGCTGCTCTATATAACTCTCTATCCATCCCCTCCTGCTGCTCTATATAACTCTATATCCACCCCCTCCTGCTGCTCTATATAACTCTCTATCCATCCCCTCCTGCTGCTCTATATAACTCTATATCCATCCCCTCCAGCTGCTCTATATAACTCTCTATCCATCCCCTCCTGCTGCTCTATATAACTCTATATCCATCCCCTCCTGCTGCTCTATATAACTCTATATCCATCCCCTCCTGCTGCTCTATATAACTCTATATCCATCCCCTCCTGCTGCTCTATATAACTCTCTATCCATCCCCTCCTGCTGCTCTATATAACTCTCTATCCATCCCCTCCTGCTGCTCTATATAACTCTCTATCCATCCCCTCCTGCTGCTCTATATAACTCTATATCCACCCCCTCCTGCTGCTCTATATAACTCTCTATCCATCCCCTCCTGCTGCTCTATATAACTCTATATCCACCCCCTCCTGCTGCTCTATATAACTCTCTATCCATCCCCTCCTGCTGCTCTATATAACTCTCTATCCATCCCCTCCTGCTGCTCTATATAACTCTCTATCCATCCCCTCCTGCTGCTCTATATAACTCTATATCCATCCCCTCCTGCTGCTCTATATAACTCTAAATCTGTATAACCACCAGTTATTACTGGAGCTGTGATGTCACTGGAGCACGAGGGATCAGAGAGGTATGCCAACATTACACACACACTCACACACACACACACACACACACACACACACACACACACACACACACACACACACACACACACACGTTAATTTCGTCAAAAATAACTATGAAGAAAAATAGTCATCAATGACCCATTTTTCCTGATGAAAACTAGTGAGGATAATGAGACGCCCTGAAAAGGTTGAGAAAAAAACGTAACGAGACGAAGAATTCCACGTGACTAACGGACATTCAATTTGACATGAAGCTCCTTTTCAGCGCTTTTGTCCAATCACAAGAGTGCATCCCTTTGCAGAATATACAGTCGAATGTAATCCACTCTCTGGCCAATAATGTCTTCCTGTTGCGCGGGTTGATCTGATCACAGACATACACGGATCCCGGTCACTTCAGATCACTCGTCTCGGTCTCTCTTTTGAACTGATGCACAGCCAGGACACTTCAATTGTAACAAACTTAACCTCAGTTAGAAACATGAACGTCTTTAGATCATCTTTGCTTTCATATTGGCCATTTTAGCTCAGGTCAGATCACAAGTTCTAATTAGACATGTGGGCTGTTGGTCATCTGTATTGAACCACTCTAGCGGTTGTCAATAGCGAGTTGTGGTTGCTTTTTTTCCCCTCCGATTGGAAAAACAAATGCTTTTTGCTCAATATTCGGAGTACAGTAATACTTCTGGCATTGTTGAAAAGCTCATATTCTCCCCTTTCAAAAGGAAATCACTCCGATGGTTCTGATGGGGAAGAAAATCACAGCTACATTGTTTAAACTGTAGGCTATATGTCCTCCATGGTTAATTAAGGCTGGCATTGGTTCCAATGTTGCCAGCTATGGTATACAAGGAGACAGTAGGCCTAGGTAGACAAGGCTATCTGAATGTGCACATGATGCAAGTAAGAGGTAAATATTAATTATTTAATAAATAAAAAAAATGACTAAAATGAGACTAAACTAAGACAAAACATTTTCCTGAGTTTTCATCCACTGATAACTAAAACTAACGTAGGATGAAATTACTAAAATGTGACCAAGACTAAAATATATTTGAAGACTACATCGAAAATAGCTGCCAAACTTACACACACACACACACACACTCAGGGAAAGGGGAAACAGCGTCAGTATTCGACTAGAGCTAGACCTATAGGAAACCCTGAAGTAGGTACACTACACTACGCTACACTACACTACACTACACTACGCTACACTACGCTACACTACGCTACGCTACGCTACACTACACGCACGTCATTGAACTATAACCCCAGAAGGAATCCTCTCTTTGAAAAAACAACCCCACAACAGGTACTGCAGAGGTTGAGGTTAGTACTGCAGAGGGTTGAGGTTAGTATTGCAGAGGAGGGTTGAGGTTAGTACTGGAGAGGAGGGTTAGTACTGCAGAGGAGAGTTGAGGTTAGTACTGCAGAGGAAGGTTAGTACTGGAGAGGAGGGTTAGTACTGCAGAGGAGGGTTGAGGTTAGTACTGCAGAGGAAGGTTAGTACTGGAGAGGAGGGTTAGTACTGCAGAGGAGGGTTGAGGTTAGTACTGCAGAGGAGGGTTGAGGTTAGTACTGCAGAGGAAGGTTGAGGTTAGTACTGCAGAGGAAGGTTGAGGTTAGTACTGCAGAGGAGGGTTGAGGTTAGTACTGCAGAGGAAGGTTGAGGTTAGTACTGCAGAGGAAGGTTGAGGTTAGTACTGCAGAGGAGGGTTAGTACTGCAGAGGAGGGTTGAGGTTAGTACTGGAGAGGAGGGTTAGTACTGCAGAGGAGGGTTGAGGTTAGTACTGGAGAGGAGGGTTAGTACTGCAGAGGAGGGTTGAGGTTAGTACTGCAGAGGAAGGTTGAGGTTAGTACTGCAGAGGAAGGTTGAGGTTAGTACTGCAGAGGAGGGTTAGTACTGCAGAGGAGGGTTGAGGTTAGTACTGGAGAGGAGGGTTAGTACTGCAGAGGAGGGTTGAGGTTAGTACTGGAGAGGAGGGTTAGTACTGCAGAGGAGGGTTGAGGTTAGTACTGCAGAGGAGGGTTGAGGTTAGTACTGCAGAGGAGGGTTGAGGTTAGTACTGCAGAGGAGGGTTGAGGATAGTACTGCAGAGGAGGGTTAGTACTGCAGAGGAGGATTGAGGTTAGTACTGCAGAGGAGGGTTGAGGTTAGTACTGCAGAGGAGTTTTGAGGTTACTGAACATCATGGTGTCAAAAGGAAAGGAAACACAAAACTGTTCACACTATATGATAATTGAGGTTGAAGGCTAAAACATTTCCTAATTATACTTATTTTTAGGGTGTATATAAAATAAACTTGCCCTGCCCTGGTTAGTAAAATGTCACTAACATCCCCCTTCAATCATGATCAGGGACAGAGATATGTCAGAGATAAAGGAGATATGTCAGAGATAAAGGAGATATGCCAGAGATAAAGGAGATATGTCAGAGATAAAGGAGATATGCCAGAGATAAAGGAGATATGCCAGAGATATGCCAGAGATAAAGGAGATATGCCAGAGATAAAGGAGATATGCCAGAGATAAAGGAGATATGTCAGAGATAAAGGAGATATGCTAGAGATATGCTAGAGATAAAGTAGATATGCCAGAGATAAAGGAGATATGCCAGAGATACATAAGAGATAGAAAATAGTTACGCCATTGGACAGGTTCCTCTAGCACGTCCTCTGTTTCAAAATCTTTTCGCCCGTTTGCTTTAACTGAACACAACCCAGGTGTGTTTCTACGTGTTGTTTTATAGGAACTGAGGTGTGTTTCTACGTGTTGTTCTATAGGAACTGAGGTGTGTTTCTACGTGTTGTTCTATAGGAACTGAAGTGTGTTTCTACGTGTTGTTCTATAGGAACTGAGGTGTGTTTCTACGTGTTGTTCTATAGGAACTGAGGTGTGTTTCTACGTGTTGTTCTATAGGAACTGAGGTGTGTTGAAGCATGAACACGGCCAAAGTCCTTCAGTGAGCAGTCAGGGGCTGTAGAGGAGACACTGTTAGACACATGAGATGTTACTGCACAAGGCCTCACTACGGACTGTAGCACCGTGAGATGTTACTGCACAAGGCCTCACTACGGACTGTAGCACCGTGAGATGTTACTGCACAAGGCCTCACTACGGACTGTAGCACCGTGAGATGTTACTGCACAAGGCCTCACTACGGACTGTAGCCCCGTGAGATGTTACTGCACAAGGCCTCACTACGGACTGTAGCACCGTGAGATGTTACTGCACAAGGCCTCACTACGGACTGTAGCACCGTGAGATGTTACTGCACAAGGCCTCACTACGGACTGTAGCACCGTGAGATGTTACTGCACAAGGCCTCACTACGGACTGTAGCACCGTGAGATGTTACTGCACAAGGCCTCACTACGGACTGTAGCACCGTGAGATGTTACTGCACAAGGCCTCACTACGGACTGTAGCACCGTGAGATGTTACTGCACAAGGCCTCACTACGGACTGTAGCACCGTGAGATGTTACTGCACAAGGCCTCACTACGGACTGTAGCACCGTGAGATGTTACTGCACAAGGCCTCACTACGGACTGTAGCACCGTGAGATGTTACTGCACAAGGCCTCACTACGGACTGTAGCACCGTGAGATGTTACTGCACAAGGCCTCACTACGGACTGTAGCACCGTGAGATGTTACTGAACAAGGCCTCACTACGGACTGTAGCACCGTGAGATGTTACTGCACAAGGCCTCACTACGGACTGTAGCACCGTGAGATGTTACTGCACAAGGCCTCACTACGGACTGTAGCACCGTGAGATGTTACTGCACAAGGCCTCACTACGGACTGTAGCACCGTGAGATGTTACTGCACAAGGCCTCACTACGGACTGTAGCACTGTGAGATGTTACTGCACAAGGCCTCACTACGGACTGTAGCACCGTGAGATGTTACTGCACAAGGCCTCACTACGGACTGTAGCACCGTGAGATGTTACTGCACAAGGCCTCACTACGGACTGTAGCACCGTGAGATGTTACTGCACAAGGCCTCACTACGGACTGTAGCACCGTGAGATGTTACTGCACAAGGCCTCACTACGGACTGTAGCACCGTGAGATGTTACTGCACAAGGCCTCACTACGGACTGTAGCACCGTGAGATGTTACTGCACAAGGCCTCACTACGGACTGTAGCACCGTGAGATGTTACTGAACAAGGCCTCACTACGGACTGTAGCACCGTGAGATGTTACTGCACAAGGCCTCACTACGGACTGTAGCACCGTTAGCCATGTGGCAGAATGTGCATAGAGTCCTCACTCTCTCTACCTTCTTGCTTACCCTGTGCAAAGGGAAGAGCGGTTACAAGGGCAGTGTGTGTGTGTGTGTGTGTGTGTGTGTGTGTGTGTGTGCGTGCGCTACATAGCCTACACCTGCATGACCAGAGGAAGAGTCGGTTGGTCCGTTACTCTGAGGCAGCGAGGGATTAGAAGAACCTTGGCTTGGATGAACTCTTTCACAATGAAGACAGGAAGGCCACAGAGAGAGAAAGAGAGTCCCATCAGTCAGCAGAATCAGACAAGGAGGACAGTCGAGCTAAATCCCCCATGGTCTTTGACACCGACCAGGAGCTTGTACACCACGTGTCCAACTCATTCCACGGAGGGCCGAGTGTCTGCGGGTTCTCTCCTCCCTTGTACTCGATTGATGAATTAAAGGTCACTAATTAGTAAGGAACTCCCCTCACCTGGTTAACTAGGTCTTAATTGAAAGGAAAAAACCAAGAACTTGCAGACACTAGGCCCTCCATGGAATGAGTTTGACACCCCTGATGTACATTGTCATTGTCCCAAATGGCATCATATTCCCCATGGGCCCTGGTCAAAAGTATTGCACTACATAGGGAATCTGGTGCCATTTGGTAGGTAGGCCATGTACACTGACAAAGACTTAACTGCCGAACCACTCGTCCCTGAGGACTCTTCATGAATGAATAAAGCATTACGAAGTGGTTATAATGTGTTATAAGCATGTTATGACCGCCTTGTACTGCCTCATAGCGATGGTGACTGAATAACAGCGCTTTCCAGTATTTCTGCTCTTCTAGTGAAGTGTTACGGTCCAAACAGAGAGCGAGGAACGCTGCTGTCTGTCCCCCGTGTCAGAGCTGAAGGTCACCAGGCCCTGTGCTGCGTCCCAAATGGCATCCTGCTATTCTCTCTACAGTCCACTACTTTTGACTGGGGCCCATAGGGCTTCGGGTAGGGAATAGGGGAGCCATTTGGGACGCACCCCCGGTGTCTGTCGGCTCAGAGACCCAGAGCCATAGAAATAGGACTATTGGAAAGGACCAGCAGAATCGCCGTGTCTGACTGGATACTGTGGATCTAGATCCATTCTACCAATTCTACTTCTATAGCCCAGAGGCAGAAGAAACACATTCCTGTGAGCTTATGACAAAGAACAGTCTGGCTACAAAAGTAAACACTTTGTGGTGTGTTGCGTGTCTTGTTTTGGAAGGAAGAACACCATCCGTTCGTTGGGCTCTACAATCTCATGAAGCCATCACATGCTTCCCTTATGATGCTAGGTCCCTAACCTTGAGGGGGGGGGGGAGCAGCCGGTCTCTGAATGCTGCCTTATTCAAGCAGACTATTTCTAGTTTCTACAACAATGGTATGTTCTGTTCATAAAAAGTACACCTCACCTTAGCTGACACCTCACATGTGAAGAAGCAACAACCAGAGACAGCTGCTGGGAGGCTCTGGACGTCTCGAGGTGCAGTGATCTATCTACTATTGTATGATGGTGTTCTTACAGAGTGAAGACAACAGGCCATTTATAGATTTATGCCAATTTATAGAGTTAGGCCAACGTATACTATAGAGTTAGGCCAACTCATATACACTACCAGTCTAAAGTTTGGACACACCTACTCATTCAAGGGTTTTTCTTTATTTCTACATTGTAGAATAATAGTGAAGACATCAAAACTATGAAATAACACATATGGAATCACGTAGTAACCAAAAAAAAGTGTTAAACAAATCAAAATATATTTCAAATAGCCACCCTTTGCCTTGATGTCAGCTTTGCACACTCTTGGCATTCTCTCAACCAGCTTCATGAGGTAGTCACCTGGAATGCATTTCAATTAACAGGTGTGCCTTCTTAAAAGTGAATTTGTGGAATTTCTTTCCTTCTTAATGCATTTGAGCCAATCAGTTGTGTTGTGACAAGGTAGGGGCGGTATACAGAAGATAGCCCTATTTGGTAAAAGACCAAGTCCATATTATGGCAAAAACAGCTCAAATAAGCAAAGAGAAACGACAGTCCATCATTACTTTAAGATATGAAGGACAGTCCATATCGAATATTTCAAGAACTTCAAACGTTTCTTCAAGTGCAGTCGCAAAAACCATAAAGCGCTATGATGAAACTGGCTCTCTCATGAGGACCGCCACAGGAATGGAAGATCCAGAGTTACCTCTGCTGCAGAGGATAAGTTCATTAGAGAGTTAACAGCCTCAGAAATTGCAGTCCAAATAAATGCTTCACAGAGTTCAAGTCACAGAAACATCTCAACATCACTTTGTGAATCAGGCCTTCATGGTCGAATTGCTGCAAAGAAACCACTACTAAAGGACACTGCTTGTGCCAAGAAACACGAGCAATGGACAAATTGGACTCCGGTGTAGGTGAACGGATGATCTCCGCGTATGTAGTTCCCACCGTAAAGCATGGAGGAGGAGGTGTTATGGTGTGGAGCTGCTTTGCTGGTGACACTGTCTGATTTATTTAGAATTCAAGGCACACTTAACCAGCATGGCTACCACAGCATTCTGCAGCGATACGCCATCCCTTCTGGTTTGGGCTTAGTGGGACTATCAATTGTTTTTCAACAGGACAATGACCCAACACGCCTCCAGGCTGTGTAAGGGCTATTTTACCAAGAGTGATGGAGTGCTGCATCAGATGACCTGGCCTCCACAATCCCCCGACCTCAACCAAATTGAGATGGTTTGGGATGAGTCAGATGGCAGAGTGAAGGAAAAGCAGCCAACAAGTGCTCAGCATATGTGGGAACTCCTTCAAGACTGTTGGAAAAGCATTCCAGGTGAAGCTGGTTGAGAGAATGCCAAGAGTGTGCAAAGCTGTCATCAAGGTGAAGGGTGGCTATTTGAAGAATCTCAAATATAAAATATATTTTGATTTGTTTAACACCGTTTTGGTTACTACATGATTCCATATGTGTTATTTCATAGTTTCAAAGTCTCAAGATCTAAAAGTCTAGTTAGGTGTCATTTGACAGTTTGAAACTGCAAATTCTAGATGGGCTGTCACATTGGACTGTCTGGAGTAGAGTCTAGACCGTCAGACTGTCCAGCTCAGCGTCAGTCAGTGGACGTATCCCAAATGGCACCCTATTCCCTATGTAGTGCACTACTTTTTCAGAGCCCTGGTCAGAAGTAGTGCACTACATAGGGAATAGGGTGACATTTGGGATGCATTCAGTGTGTTTTTGTGCCCCCTCTCGCTTCCTCTCCTCACGTCCTTCGCCTGCTTTGCCAGCGGAGATAAAGTGGCAAGTATGACATGGCAGAACACCACATGTCTCGTTGACTGCCTGAGTGTGTGTGTGTGTGTGTGTGTGTGTGTGTGTACTGCCAGAGCAGATTTGCCTGAAGACTCAAACTGAATTTCATTCTCCTGCTCCATCTATCAATACATCCATTCAGTCAGACTGCCATCCTAGAAGTCCTCTCTCCTGGCCGGAGTGATGCAGAAGGGTAGCCAGGCAGAGAGCAGATGCCCCAGGCAGGAAGATCTGCCAGGAGGCCAGCAGATGCCCCAGGCAGGAAGATCTGCCAGGAGGTCAGCAGATGCCCCAGGCAGGAAGATCTGCCAGGAGGCCAGCAGATGCCCCAGGCAGGAAGATCTGCCAGGAGGTCAGCAGATGCCCCAGGCAGGAAGATATGCCAGGAGGCCAGCAGATGCCCCAGGCAGGAAGATCTGCCAGGAGGCCAGCAGATGCCCCAGGCAGGAAGATCTGCCAGGAGGCCAGCAGATGCCCCAGGCAGGAAGATCTGCCAGGAGGCCAGCAGATGCCCCAGGCAGGAAGATCTGCCAGGAGGCCAGCAGATGCCCCAGGCAGGAAGATCTGCCAGGAGGCCAGCAGATGCCCCCAGGCAGGAAGATCTGCCAGGAGGCCAGCAGATGCCCCCAGGCAGGAAGATCTGCCAGGAGGCCAGCAGATGCCCCCAGGCAGGAAGATCTGCCAGGAGGCCAGCAGATGCCCCCAGGCAGGAAGATCTGCCAGGAGGCCAGCAGATGCCCCAGGCAGGAAGATCTGCCAGGAGGCCAGCAGATGCCCCCAGGCAGGAAGATCTGGCAGGAGGCCAGCAGATGCCCCAGGCAGGAAGATCTGCCAGGAGGCCAGCAGATGCCCCAGGCAGGAAGATCTGCCAGGAGGCCAGCAGATGCCCCAGGCAGGAAGATCTGCCAGGAGGCCAGCAGATGCCCCAGGCAGGAAGATCTGTGTTTATGTTTTGGTCCTTTCTGTTAAACACACACACCTCTGCGGGTGCTGATGTGTTTACAATCAGTGCTCGACTTGGGCCGGAGCACCGTATCAGCACCAGTTCCTCTATAAAACAAAGCAGCCCATCACCGGCCCAGATTCACACACCAAGGAAAGAAAAGGTTGCTCAAAGCGGAATGAAGGCGGGATCTGCATTGAATAGCAATGGAGAGTTTGCATTCATTTCCTGATTCCACTTTGTTCAAGTTTATTTTCCGCTAGTCTGTGAATCTGGGCATGACAGCAGGCTGTTCAAGATTGCGCAGATTGAAAATGCGGCAGTCTGAATGCGCATGGTGCGCTGTTCCAAGTTGTCAAATGCGGGATTGTAAGGTCATGGAAATTTGTTTAATAAATTGTTGTTAATGTAATTCATGAAGGCACACTTTTTAAAATATTATGAAACACTTAAAAAATGGACATATCAGCCATCATGGGAATGACCCTTCAGTGCGTGTCTGTGTGCTGGGTGGGCCGTTGCCAGAGGGACCCTTCAGTGCGTGTCTGTGTGCTGGGTGGGCCGTTGCCAGAGGAGAGAGAGCGCCACAATTCAGCAGCAGGTATAAAATTATGACAGAGACTAACTAGATCACCAATTCAAAACTTGTAGCAGTTATCTCGCTAGTTAACTATAGCTAACTAAGCATCAATGTCATTGTCACCTTTCCACCAGCACTGTAGAGCCTAAATAAATCTGCACCGTTGGGAAGCAGGGATTCCCCTCTATTAAATAGTAGCCAGGTGTGCAGGCTTTTATTCCAGCCCTGATCTAACCACACTGTAGCCTAAACATCAGCCCTGATCTAACCACACTGTAGCCTAAACATCAGCCCTGATCTAACCACACTGTAGCCTAAACATCAGCCCTGATCTAACCACATTGTAGTCTAAACATCAGCCCTGATCTAACCACATTGTAGCCTAAACATCAGCCCTGGTATAACCACACTGTAGCCTAAACATCAGCCCTGATCTAACCACATTGTAGTCTAAACATCAGCCCTGATCTAACCACATTGTAGCCTAAACATCAGCCCTGGTATAACCACACTGTAGCCTAAACATCAGCCCTGATCTAACCACATTGTAGTCTAAACATCAGCCCTGATCTAACCACATTGTAGTCTAAACATCAGCCCTGATCTAACCACATTGTAGCCTAAACATCAACCCTGATCTAACCACATTGTAGCCTAAACATCAGCTGCTCAACAGGACCTTGACAAGCAGACTTGGGTGTCTCAGGGCTGGATCAAAAGCCTGCGCACCCAGCAGCTCTCCAGATAGCGTGTTGGCCACATGTTGACAACAGTGCAGATCTACTTTGTGGAGGGTTAAGTGCCTTGATCAAGGGCACAACGGCAGGAGATGGTAGGCCTACATGGGATCAGACACAGCAGCCTTCCAGTGTCAATAATGTAGGCTAAATAATAGTCATGAAAGTTGGTTAAAAATCATGAAGAAGAAAATCTGTATGAACCCTTAACAGTGAATAATCACAGGTCTCTATAGCATAATGTAATTTGTGTATTTTGGTGAACATAGTCTAAATGGACTGACTTGGAAAAAGACAGATCCTCCACTTCTTTCAATCCCAAGTCCAAGTCACTGGTATACAACCACGTGTGTCCTAAACTGGCCCACCATTCCCTATATAGGTGACCTAGTTTGGACCAACCCCTGCCATTTGGGATGCGGATCACATCCTGTACAGTACTGTTACTGTTGTGGTGATGGTGGGCTGGACTGTCACTCACTCACTGACAGAAGTACGGTGTTTAATAGAACGATCAACCCTGTTCAATGGAAGATCACTGCCTGGGATTATATCCCTCTCCTTATGACTGGAACATTACAAAGAGGACCACAAACAACTAGAGTGTGTGTGTGTGTGTGTGTGTGTGTGTGTGTGTGTGTGTGTGTGTGTGTGTGTTTGTGTGAGAGACTGATTGAGAAAGTCAGTTAGAGAGAGAGACAATTTTTATTTATCCCTTATTTTATCAGGTAAGTTGACTGAGAATACATTCTCATTTACAGCAACGACCTTGGGAATTGTTACAGGGGAGAGGAGGGGGGGAATGAATGAGCCAATTGGAAGCTGGGGATGATTAGGTGGACATGATGGTATGAGGGCCAGATTGGGAATTTAGCCAGGACACCAGGGTTAACAACCCTACTCTTACGATAAGTGCCATGGGATCTTTAGTGACCACAGAGAGTCAGGACACCCGTTTAACGTCCCATCCGAAAGACAGCACCCTACACAGGCCAATGACTCCAATCACTACCATGGGGCATTTGGATATTCTTTTTTTTACCAGAGGGAAAAGTGCCTCCTACTGGCCCTCCAACACCATTTCCAGCTGAATCTGGTCTCCCATCCAGGGACCAACCAGGACCAACCCTGCTTAGCTTCAGAGGAAAGGCGGTATGATGCTGACATGAGGAGGAAGTGAAAGCCCCCTCCTCTCAGCACAGTGTATTAGTTCCTCACCATGCTAAGGCTCTGTGGAATCAATTATAATGGCTTTCAATTTACACACACACGCGCGCTAGGCAGGGCCAAAAAAAACTACAAACAGTGTTCCCCTCAAACTCTCCCCTCTCTACCCTCAACATCCACCCTAATAATGTTGATAAGGATTAAAGGAAGATAACCTGATCCTAGGTCTGTGTCTAAAGGCATCTGCTATCGGGACAGTGGAGCTGCAGACCAAGGCTAGATAAACTATCCGTGTGATAAACACTATATCCGTCCCGAATGGCACCCTATTCCCTATATAGTGCACTACTTTTGACCAGACCCCCTATAGCTCTGGTCAAAAGTAGTGCACTGGGGAATAGGTTGCCATTGGGGACGCAAACACAGTGTTTGACTGAGCCCCGCGGCCTGTCTGTCTGGAACCCTGCTATCTGTCTGTCTGTCTGGAACCCTGCTGTCTGTCTGTCTGTCTGTCTGGAACCCTGCTATCTGTCTGTCTGTCTGTCTGTCTGTCTGGAACCCTGCTATCTGTCTGTCTGTCTGTCTGGAACCCTGCTATCTGTCTGTCTGTCTGTCTGGAACCCTGCTATCTGTCTGTCTGTCTGTCTGGAACCCTGCTATCTGTCTGTCTGTCTGTCTGGAACCCTGCTGTCTGGAACCCTGCTATCTGTCTGTCTGTCTGTCTGGAACCCTGCTATCTGTCTGTCTGTCTGTCTGGAACCCTGCTGTCTGGAACCCTGCTATCTGTCTGTCTGTCTGTCTGTCTGGAACCCTGCTATCTGTCTGTCTGTCTGTCTGGAACCCTGCTATCTGTCTGTCTGTCTGTCTGGAACCCTGCTATCTGTCTGTCTGTCTGTCTGTCTGGAACCCTGCTATCTGTCTGTCTGTCTGTCTGTCTGGAACCCTGCTATCTGTCTGTCTGGAACCCTGCTGTCTGTCTATCTGGAACCCTGCTGTCTGTCTGTCTGGAACCCTGCTATCTGTCTGTCTGGAACCCTGCTGTCTGTCTGTCTGGAACCCTGCTCTCTGTCTGTCTGGAACCCTGCTCTCTGTCTGTCTGGAACCCTGCTATCTGTCTGTCTGGAACCCTGCTGTCTGTCTGTCTGGAACCCTGCTGTCTGTCTGTATGTCTGTCTGGAACCCTGCTATCTGTCTGTCTGGAACCCTGCTGTCTGTCTGTCTGGAACCCTGCTGTCTGTCTGTCTGGAACCCTGCTGTCTGTCTGTCTGGAACCCTGCTGTCTGTCTGTCTGGAACCCTGCTATCTGTCTGTCTGTCTGTCTGTCTGTCTGGAACCCTGCTATCTGTCTATATGTCTGTCTGTCTGGAACCCTGCTATCTGTCTGTCTGTCTGGAACCCTGCTATCTGTCTGTCTGTCTGGAACCCTGCTATCTGTCTGTCTGTCTGGAACCCTGCTATCTGTCTGTCTGTCTGGAACCCTGCTATCTGTCTGTCTGTCTGGAACCCTGCTGTCTGTCTGTCTGTCTGGAACCCTGCTATCTGTCTGTCTGGAACCCTGCTATCTGTCTGTCTGTCTGGAACCCTGCTATCTGTCTGTCTGTCTGGAACCCTGCTATCTATCTGTCTGTCTGGAACCCTGCTATCTGTCTGTCTGTCTGGAACCCTGCTATCTGTCTGTCTGTCTGGAACCCTGCTATCTGTCTGTCTGTCTGGAACCCTGCTATCTGTCTGTCTGTCTGGAACCCTGCTATCTGTCTGTCTGTCTGGAACCCTGCTATCTGTCTGTCTGTCTGGAACCCTGCTATCTGTCTGTCTGTCTGGAACCCTGCTATCTGTCTGTCTGTCTGGAACCCTGCTATCTGTCTGTCTGTCTGGAACCCTGCTATCTGTCTGTCTGTCTGGAACCCTGCTATCTGTCTGTCTGGAACCCTGCTATCTGTCTGTCTGGAACCCTGCTATCTGTCTATATGTCTGTCTGTCTGGAACCCTGCTGTCTGTCTGTCCCCTTCATGCCTGATGTGTAGAGGCAGGAATGCACCACCGCCCTGTTCCCGGACTAAGACAACTAAAGACAACTATCACTAGACCTTGTAACCTTGTACTTGAGCCTTATCACAGCCAGACCAGCCCAGATGGCAGACTGCCCTTGACACATGCACTCACACAACCTACAATACACACACACACAGAACCTGCAATACACACACAACCTACAATACAGACACACACAGTCACACACACACACAACCTACAATACACACACACAGTCACACACAACCTACAATACAGTCACACACACACAACCTACAATACAGACACACAGTCACACACACACAACCTACAATACAGACACACACAGTCACACACACACTCACACAACCTACAATACAGACACACACACACACACACACACAACCTACAATAGACACACACACAACCTACAATAGACACACACACACACACTAAGGCCAACCTGAACCGTACTGAACTGGCTTGGATGTTCTCTTTTCCCATCTTCCCGTCCAGTGATTCCAGCGGATGGCTAACCAGGCCAGCACAGTATAGGTGGGTTTGGTGAGAAGTGTCCAACAGTACAGTTTCCCAACAGCGGCAGGATAGACAGCCTCCAATGGACTCACTGCTGTATTGTACAGGGTTGCTGATTTGTTATGCATCTGAAGGGTAGTGCCGTTACTCTAAGTGGTATTTTTATTTTATGTGACCGTCACCACGAATGTAGCTCCCTCGTGACAGTTCTTCTGAGTGTAATGGGAAGAACAGTTCTACGACGTGAAAGGACAGGAGAGCAGGTGAGTTCGGACAGGGCTGGCACGGTTCTGAGACCTCCATCTGATGTAGGACAGCCATCAGAACCACAACCAACACTGAAGGTAATGTTGGGGTTGACAGAAAGATGCACAAGTTAGCCACTGACTGAGAAGTAGTGCTAAAAAAATAAAAAAATAAAATGTTTTTATACAGTTACATAAAATCAGGATATCATCGTTTTGATATCACAATATTATTTGAGCTAGTTGGCTGCACCTGCACCGAAACTCCAGTATTTTTCCTTCATAGCTTGATCTCCATCTATTTTTTTTAAATAGGAGCCAATTTGTTTTCAGCACTTTTATTTCTATGACTGATAAAAACGTGTTGTTTTCTCATGGCTCTCTCTCTTGTCTCTCTGCAGCAGACATATGGTGAGCAATATTTTTTGGAACGTCGAATTGCAATAAACAAAAAAAAAATCACAGTATTGAATCGCAATACATATAGAAATCGTGAGAATCGCAATACATACGGTATCGTCACCTAAGTATGGTGATAATATGGTATGGTGAGGTCCCTGGCCATTCCCAGCCCTACTGAGAAGACGTTCAAACAGATTTGTAGCCTGTTGGAGCAAGCAGTGCATGTGCGTGTGCGTTTCTTTAAAATCACACACACACACACACACCTTGTGTAATTGGTGAGACCGGGTCAGTGTTCTTGGGTGTTCTTGGTATGGTCATTGTGTAATTACGTGGTTCCAGAGGAGAGACTTCAAACCAACTCTGTGACATCTTTACAGCTCTGCTCACGTCTCTGAAACAGACCATCACCAGTCAGTGTTTTCCACAAGCAGATAGCCAGACAAATAGAAAAGGTAGTCAGCGAGGCTCCCCCGGGGCTGGGGTGGTGTTAGGATTTTTTTTTTAAATAATTGCTGGTTGAAAATACAGTATCAGGAAATAAAACGGATCAATTTTTTGGGGTGTTTACAGTGTTAGTTTCATCAGCTGTTATACAATATGATATAAAATACAGGGAAAAAACGTTTTTGACAGCGTGGCCCTTTAAAAGAATCCTGTAAGAGTCTGCTGACTTCCACAGGCTTCAAGCTTCATTTTAAGAGGCCTTTTCTCAGCTATCTGTAACACAGGTATGATTGAAGATTGAAGCAGGTGTTAAACATGGGCTTCGCTACACAGAAAGCAGCAGTTGACTACTCCATTGTGGACACTGATTAAATCAGTAGACCTATATGAATATCTTTGAAAATACCATATCAGTATCATTACCTTTAAAACAATTCCATCCGTTTTCTTTTATCATATTTTTGACCAGAGTGAGGCTCTCTCTCAACGAGTCTACCTATTGCTCCTGCAGTGAGGAGGATTCACCATCTTCTTTAAATGCTTTCATCATTTATCTGCAGATAACCGCCAAAAAGCCTACCAGTATGCAAATGAGGGAGCCAAATGAACAGCTCCCTTACCGATGTGGTGCGGCAGGCTACTGACGAGTCACTCACTTCAACTTCACTGTCTGGATCGAACATACAAAGGAGATCTTAAATGTAAATCGTCCTGATGGACATATAACTACGTCGTCTGATTTATGAAACGGATATTATGAGATGGACTTTATTCAGTCAGTTCCACACCTTTTATAAACTAGTCAAGCTTGCTGTTCATTAATCAAAGCACAGTAAATAGCCTACGGGCTATCCGTGGCTGCATATGAAACACGCCAGGGTCCAACTAACAAAAATCTACTGTCCCGAACAGAATTTCTACTGGCCCGGACATGGTGTCGTTCATAAATTAATTGGGGTCATGCAGGGCCTATAGGTTGGCTTGCTTTCTCTCTATATTCATCTATAGTGGTGAGGAGGAGGAGTCTGCCGTGGTGAGGAGGAGGAGTCTACCGTGGTGAGGAGGAGGAGTCTACCGTGGTGAGGAGGAGGAGTCTACCGTGGTGAGGAGGAGGAGTCTCCAGTGGTGAGGAGGAGGAGTCTACCGTGGTGAGGAGGAGGCGTCTACCGTGGTGAGGAGCTGGTGCTTTCATTTGGCTCCCTAATTTGCATACTGGTAGGCTTTTTGCCGATTATCTGCAGATAAATGATGAAAGCATTTGATGAAGGTGGTGAATCCTCCTCACTGCAGGAGCAATAGGTAGGCTAGTTGAGAGAGAGGAGGAGTCTACCATGTCTGGAAGAGACTTCACCATTCAGTTTCTGTATTCAGGGTTCACTTACACATCGTTTTAAGCCTTGTGTTACAGTTACAGCTGACTATGATCGACGGACTACAGGTCTACTGGAGGCTTGCTCTATGGACTACAGGTCTACTGGAGGCTTGCTCTATGGACTACAGGTCTACTGGAGGCTTGCTCTATGGACTACAGGTCTACTGGAGGCTTGCTCTATGGACTACAGGTCTACTGGAGGCTTGCTCTATGGACTACAGGTCTACTGGAGGCTTGCTCTATGGACTACAGGTCTACTGGAGGCTTGCTCTATGGACTACAGGTCTACTGGAGGCTTGCTCTATGGACTACAGGTCTACTGGAGGCTTGCTCTATGGACTACAGGTCTACTGGAGGCTTGCTCTATGGACTACAGGTCTATTGGAGGCTTGCTCTATGGACTACAGGTCTACTGGAGGCTTGCTCTATGGACTACAGGTCTACTGGAGGCTTGCTCTATGGACTACAGGTCTACTGGAGGCTTGCTCTATGGACTACAGGTCTACTGGAGGCTTGCTCTATGGACTACAGGTCTACTGGAGGCTTGCTCTATGGACTACAGGTCTACTGGAGGCTTGCTCTATGGACTACAGGTCTACTGGAGGCTTGCTCTATGGACTACAGGTCTACTGGAGGCTTGCTCTATGGACTACAGGTCTACTGGAGGCTTGCTCTATGGACTACAGGTCTACTGGAGGCTTGCTCTATGGACTACAGGTCTACTGGAGGCTTGCTCTATGGACTACAGGTCTACTGGAGGCTTGCTCTATGGACTACAGGTCTACTGGAGGCTTGCTCTATGGACTACAGGTCTACTGGAGGCTTGCTCTATGGACTACAGGTCTATTGGAGGCTTGCTCTATGGACTACAGGTCTACTGGAGGCTTGCTCTATGGACTACAGGTCTACTGGAGGCTTGCTCTATGGACTACAGGTCTACTGGAGGCTTGCTCTATGGACTACAGGTCTGTTGGAGGCTTGCTCTATGGACTACAGGTCTACTGGAGGCTTGCTCTATGGACTACAGGTCTATTGGAGGCTTGCTCTATGGACTACAGGTCTACTGGAGGCTTGCTCTATGGACTACAGGTCTACTGGAGGCTTGCTCTATGGACTACAGGTCTACTGGAGGCTTGCTCTATGGACTACAGGTCTACTGGAGGCTTGCTCTATGGACTACAGGTCTACTGGAGGCTTGCTCTATGGACTACAGGTCTATTGGAGGCTTGCTCTATGGACTACAGGTCTACTGGAGGCTTGCTCTATGGACTACAGGTCTACTGGAGGCTTGCTCTATGGACTACAGGTCTACTGGAGGCTTGCTCTATGTTGGGGATTAAGAGATTTGAAAGTCTTGGTTTGAGACAAAATATGTCACCAATTACGGTTCCAAACTAAATTAATAAATAAAGACTGATCTTTACCTGATGGTGGAACTCTAAACATGCGCAAATTCCCATAGGAACACAGCCATTTTAAAAGGTGCAGGGCTTGTGCAATGTGCCATGCCTTCATTTTTCGTCTTCCAGGAATGATATACCTACGAGGAGGGAGCTGAAGTCTCTACCTATTCCATTGACGTAAATATATCCTCTGTCTGATTCCCAGTTTGTCCACTAGATGGCAGTAGGAGATCCCATGAGGTCTCTTGGCCAGTTGAAACCAGTTGTGTCTGGTTTGGGTAGTGAGGCACTGTGCCAAAATGGCTGAACGGATTTTCAAGCCTGACAACTTAACATTGACCTTAGCAATCAGGGCTTTCAAGTTATGGAGTTAAACAAAATAGTAAGACAGACAGGGCCCAAAACCACCACTCAGAGTTTAACAGGTTTTAATTCAATTGCTTACCAAGCTAGAGACTGTTATGTTTGCCTAGCTGTGTTTTTGTTCTGTACAATGTAGGCAACATGTGACGGCAGAGTTTGCTAAACAAATGCCCCGCAATTGACACAAATCATCATAATATCATTCTGCCAGGTAGGCCTTACTTTGCAGTCAACATTTAATTGGGAAGGTTTTTTGGGAAAGCTTTTAGCAATTTTCACACAACAGTGCACGATGACTGAATTGCGCATCGCAAAGATTCAACCAAGACTTCGGACCAAACTTTTTGAATACCTGGTTTGCCTACCCATTGCTGTTTGAATAAATCTTGATAATAAAATAAAAAGCAAATTGTGAACCAGAAACTAACGTGACCAGCTAAAAATTTTTCACTGGCACTCTAGCGACCAATAAAAAATTGGTGTTGGACTGCTAAGTCAAGGGGTCGCAAATGCAAGTGTTTTGGTCGCAGTTTTGAAGCCTGATAGAGCTGGTCTATTGTAGGCTTCAAGGAAAGAGAGAGAGACCCACACTGTACAATAGGACAGGATATAGACCTATATCGCTGATCTTCACGCAGCTTTATAGCTAGCCAAGTGGCGGGGCTGCTTTTTTAAATATTTTTTATTCTGGAGTGGGCCTTTAAAAGGGAAAAAGGAGTGGCCTGGCACATACTGTGTACCACAACAGGATTCAGGCATATATTGCTCATCATTTACTTCAGCGGTTCAAACCATGGCCGCGTCCCAAACTGGCACCATATTCCCTATTTAGTGCACTACTTTTGACAAGGCTCCATAGGGCTCTGGTCAAAAGTAGTGCACTATATAGGGAATAGGGTACCATTTAGGACGCATGCCATGACTTGAGGTGGAGTTTGCTCTCCTAGGCCCCACATAGCCTAACAGGCTTCTCTGTCAGCTGCTCACCAAGTCACAATGTCTACAGGGCCCCGAGTTTCTCCCTCCTGACCATGTGAGACCTGCAGGAAACACTCTGGGCCCCTGACTCATGACTGTGTTCTGTGCCTACAGAAAACGTACAAGCCTGTCATGTTGGGGACGAGTCCTACCTTGGGCTAAGGCACTTGATACTGTACGTATCAATACATTCATTGTTAACTACATGATCACGCTTAGTGCATGGTGTTTGTCGCCTGTGAGCACTGTGCACCCAGCTTCTTTAAAAAACATTCGTTCCTAGTAGCAGTCAGACGTGTTCAGGGGAAACCCCACAGTTAAAGGGATAGTACGACATTTTGGTAATTAAAAAAAAAAGCTAGCATGCTAGCTGTTCCTGTAGACTTCCAGTCATTGCGCTAACACTAGATAGCAATGGCTCCAGAAACTACCTTCAACTTCCATGAGTATCTATGAGTTCATTTGACTCTGGGTAAGTAGAAAAAGGGTTTAAAACACCAAAATGTCACACTATCCCTTTATAATGTACTAACTAGGCTACGTAATTGCAAGGATATGCCTGGATATCATATGGACCGTCTTACGGATATGATATATCTTCACCAAGTCCCCCAAATACACATACATAGTCCATATAATATTAACTGTGGGGCTAACTAGGATACGTTATACAGTGAGGGAAAAAAGTATTTGATCCCCTGCTGATTTTGTACGTTTGCCCACTGACAAAGACATGATCAGTCTATAATTATAATGGTAGGTTTATTTGAACAGTGAAAGACAGAATAACAACAAAGAAATCCAGAAAATGCATGTCAAAAATGTTATGAATTGATTTGCATTTTAATGAGGGAAATAAGTATTTGACCCCTCTGCAAAACATGACTTAGTACTTGGTGGCAAAACCCTTGTTGGCAATCACAGAGGTCAGACGTTTCTTGTAGTTGGCCACCAGGTTTGCACACATCTCAGGAGGGATTTTGTTCCACTCCTCTTTGCAGATCTTCTCCAAGTCATTAAGGTTTCGAGGCTGACGTTTGGCAACTCGAACCTTCAGCTCCCTCCACAGATTTTCTATGGGATTAAGGTCTGGAGACTGGCTAGGCCACTCCAGGACCTTAAATGTGCTACTTCTTGAGCCACTCCTTTGTTGCCTTGGCCGTGTGTTTTGGGTCATTGTCATGCTGGAATACCCATCCACAACCCATTTTCAATGCCCTGGCTGAGGGAAGGAGGTTCTCACCCAAGATTTGACGGTACATGGCCCCGTCCATCGTCCCTTTGATGTGGTGAAGTTGTCCTGTCCCCTTAGCAGAGAAACACCCCCAAAGCATAATATTTCCACCTCCATGTTTGACGGTAGGGATGGTGTTCTTGGGGTCATAGGCAGCATTCCTCCTCCTCCAAACACGGTGAGTTGAGTTGATGCCAAAGAGCTCGATTTTGGTCTCATCTGACCACAACACTTTCACCCAGTTCTCCTCTGAATCATTCAGATGTTCATTGGCAACTTCAGACGGGCCTGTATATGTGCTTTCTTGAGCAGGGGGACTTTGCGGGCGCTGCAGGATTTCAGTCCTTCATGGCGTAGTGTGTTACCAATTGTTTTCTTGGTGACTATGGTCCCAGCTGCCTTGAGATCATTGGCAAGATCCTCCCGTGTAGTTCTGGGCTGATTCCTCACCATTCTCATGATCATTGCAACTCCACGAGGTGAGATCTTGCATGGAGCCCCAGGCCGAGTGTGATTGACAGTTATTTTTTGTTTCTTCCATTTGCAAATAAATCGCACCAACTGTTGTCACCTTCTCACCAAGCTGCTTGGCGATGGTCTTGTAGCCCATTCCAGCCTTGTGTAGGTCTACAATCTTGTCCCTGACATCCTTGGAGAGCTCTTTGGTCTTGGCCATGGTGGAGAATTTGGAATCTGATTGATTGATTGCATCTGTGGACAGGTGCATTTTATACAGGTAACAAGCTGATATTAGGAGCACTCCCTTTAAGAGTATGCTCCTAATCTCAGCTCGTTACCTGTATAAAATACACCTGGGAGCCAGAAATCTAGAGAGGGGGTCAAATACTTATTTCCCTCATTAAAATGCAAATCAATTTATAACATTTTTGACATGCGTTTTTCTGGATTTCTGTTGTTGTTATTCTGTCTCTCACTGTTCAAATAAACCTACCATTAAAATGATAGACTGATCATTTCTTTGTCAGTGGGCAAACGTACAAAATCAGCAGGGGATCAAATTTCTTTCTTCCCTCACTGTAGCTGGAGCAGGGATAGGCCTGGATATCATATGGACTGTGCTGGACCTCCTCTATACATTACAGATGGAAGACTGCAAATGGAAATTAGGCATGTAGCTAACTTTGGTGTGATACTACTCAGGCCTACGTTCTCTTTGCAGGGTCCCTGATAAATAAACTAATACAAGTGTGCGTGCGTTATGAAGGAGCGGGTCTGATAAAGCAGCAGACGGTAGGGCCAGTACAGCAGTTACAGAACAGATCAATCAACAGTCAATATCCATCTGGAACAGACAGCAGGTTCTGCTGTCTGGCCTGATGGGGGTGGTTCTGCTGTCAGGCCTGATGGGGGGGGGGGGGGGGGGGGGGGTGGTTCTGCTGTCTGGTCTGATGGGGGGGGTGGTTCTGCTGTCTGGTCGGAAGACCAGGGTCTTCTTCATTAGGCACCAAGCAAAAGACAACAGACTGAATCAAGGAAGGACGGAACTACCTGAAGTTGTCCAATGACACACTTGTTTTCATTTTTCGTTTGGTTGCAACGTGTTTTGCTACGGTGCACACTAATGAACACGACCCA